>NC_052332.1:39632258-39640694 GCF_016432855.1 Salvelinus namaycush | reverse complement strand
TTGTGACGTTAACGTTTGGTGAGTGGTCCTCCCTCTGCTTTTGTTTTTTTTTTTTTTTAGATTCCAGCACCCCGAGTCGACTATTGGATGAGAGAGAGGGGCGAGGGAGAGTGGAGAACCGGCAGGCCCCCAGCCTCGGGTCTATGATCGAGATCCCGATCTCCTCGTTGAGTCCCTTCAGCGAGAGCACGCTGCAAACCCAGCTTGACCTCCCTTCGAGATCTCTTGCGCTCGAGCGGCGTCCTGAGAAGCTAGATTGAGGCCGTCACTTGGAGTGACCCAACCGAACCCGAGCGAAGAGGAACAGAACTGCTCAGCCGAGAGAACGCAGAGAGAGCGAAGACACATGGGCGAATGGTCGAGAGGAGTCTAATCGTTCGCTGAGACGATGCATACGGCAATTCTGAGCCTGGAGGGAAGAAACGAGGAGAGACCGAGGTCAGGAAATGGCCCCTGATCTGAGCGTGGTCTTTTATTTCGTACACGGATGAGAGTAGGGTGTGTGAGAGGACAGACGGAGAGGAGGAGAGAGCGGGATGTGGAGGAGATAAGGATCGGACAGGAGTCGTGAGAGGAGGGACAGAGAGAGAGAGATTTACAGGGAGACGAGGATGAGAGGATAGAGAGTTTATGAGAGAGATGAGAGAGAGAACAGAGAGAGAAAGAGAGATGGGCTGCGCGAACTGGACGAGAGCGCAGCTCCTCCTGGAGCCAAAACGCACCGAATGAAAAGAGATGAATTACCGCGATACTCTGTAAGGCGAAGAACCGTTTGCATACGTTAGAGAGATATGAGAGAGCTAGACAGGAGTGGAGAGAAACTGTAGCACGCGACGATCGCAGATGACTGAGAGACAACAGACTGGGACGAGGAGACGAATTACGATGAGAGACGATGAAGGGCAGAGCTCAAGAGCATGACGCGAGAGAAGACGAGAGAGCACCGATGTGAACTTGAGAGCGTCATGATCAAAGTATAGAGAGTGAGAGAGAGAGAAAGAGTGGGAGAGAGAGAAGAGAGAGAGAGAAGAAGAGAAGAGAGGAGAGAGAGAGAGAGAGAGAGAGAAAAGAGAGAGAGAGAGAGAAGAGAGAGAAGAGAGAGAGAGAGAGAGAGAGAGAGAGAAGAGAGAGGGGGAAGAGAGAGAAAGAGAGATAGAGAAGAGAGAAGAGAGGAGAGAGAGAGAGAGAGGAGAGAGAGAGGAGAAGAGAGAGAAAGAGAAAGGGAGAGAAGAGGGGAGAGAGAGAGAAGAGAGTGAGAAGAGAGAGAGAGACAGAGAGAAGAGAGAGACGAGAGAGAGAGAGAGAGAGAGAGAGAGAAGAGGGAGAGAGAGAAGAGAGAGAGAGAGAGAGAGAGAAGAGAGAGAGAGAGAGAGAGAGAGAGAGAAAGAGTGGGAGAGAGAGAAAGAGAGAGAGAGAAGAGAGACAGAGAGAGAGAGAGAAATTGTTTAGGCAATGTAAAGATATGTTTCCCAAGCCAATAAAGCCCCTTTAGAATTGAGAGAGAGACAGTACTGTAAGTGGAAGACTGAGATTGAGTGTGTTTATCTGTTGTTCTGGACAATCTAACCACTGTGTGTTTTCTCAGGTCTGCGGGGCGCTCCAGGTTACTCCCTGGAACAGGCTCATCACCTGCCCATAGAGATGGACCCTCTCATAGGTCAGTTTTCTGGGGGCAAAGTTCAGGTTACGCTTTTACATTCCATCGGGTTGTTAGCACAAGATCATATACCTCATATTAAAATTAAGATAATTATTGTGTTTGTGTTTGTGTGTGTGTGTGTGTGTGTGTGTGTGTGTGTGTGTGTGTGTGTGTGTGTGTGTGTGTGTGTGTGTGTGTGTGTGTGTGTGTGTGTGTTTGTGTGTGTGTGTGTAGCCAACAACTCAGGTGTGAGTAAGCGTCAGATCACAGACCTGGTGGACCAGAGCATCCAGATCAACACACACTGCTTCGTGGTTACCGCCGACAACCGCTACATCCTGGTCTGTGGCTTCTGGGACAAGAGCTTCAGAGTCTACTCTACTGAGACAGGTAATACTGCCATAGTACTAATATAATACTATATTATACTAATACTACTACTATACTATATAGTATTTATACTGGGACAAGAGCTTCAGAGTCTACTCTACTGAGACAGGTAATACTATACTAATACTACTGCTATACTATATAGTATTTATACTGGGACAAGAGCTTCAGAGTCTACTCTACTGAGACAGGTAATACTGCCATAGTACTAATATAATACTATATTATACTAATACTACTACTATACTATATAGTATTTATACTGGGGCAAGAGCTTCTGAGTGTACAGAGACAGGTAACTCTGCCATAGTACTACTACAGTACTAATACTACTACTCTAATACTACTACCATATACTCTAAGAGGAAAATAGAGGTATGTGGCACCATTTGTCCCTGTAGAGGAACCCTCTGAATGAAGAGGACAAATAGAAGTCTTTCTGCTTCCAACTAGCGGCAGGTAACCTAGTGGTTAGAGCGTTTGGGTCAGTAACCAGCAGGTAACCTAGTGGTTAGAGCTTTGGGCCAGTAACCAGCAGGTAACCTAGTGGTTAGAGCTTTGCGTCAGTAACCAGCAGGTAACCTAGTGGTTAGAGCTTTGGGCCAGTAACCAGCAGGTAACCTAGTGGTTAGAGCTTTGGGCCAGTAACCAGCAGGTAACCTAGTGGTTAGAGCTTTGGGTCAGTAACCAGCAGGTAACCTAATGGTTAGAGCTTTGGGCCAGTAACCAGCAGGTAACCTAGTGGTTAGAGCTTTGCGTCAGTAACCAGCAGGTAACCTAGTGGTTAGAGCTTTGGGCCAGTAACCAGCAGGTAACCTAGTGGTTAGAGCTTTGGGTCAGTAACCAGCAGGTAACCTAGTGGTTAGAGCTTTGCGTCAGTAACCAGCAGGTAACCTAGTGGTTAGAGCTTTGGGTCAGTAACCAGCAGGTAACCTAGTGGTTAGAGCTTTGGGCCAGTAACCAGCAGGTAACCTAGTGGTTAGAGCTTTGGTCAGTAACAGCAGGTAACCTGTGGTTAGAGCTTTGGGCCAGTAACCAGCAGGTAACCTAGTGGTTAGAGCTTTGGGTCAGTAACCAGCAGGTAACCTAGTGGTTAGAGCTTTGGGTCAGTAACCAGCAGGTAACCTAGTGGTTAGAGCTTTGGGTCAGTAACCAGCAGGTAACCTAGTGGTTAGAGCTTTGGGTCAGTAACCAGCAGGTAACCTAGTGGTTAGAGCTTTGGGTCAGTAACAGAGTAGTACCAGTGGTAGGCGTTTGGCCAGTAACCAGCAGGTAGCCTAGTGGTTAGAGCGTTTGGGCCAGTAACCAGCAGGTAACCTAGTGGTTAGAGCTTTGGGCCAGTAACCAGCAGGTAACCTAGTGGTTAGAGCTTTGGACTAGTAACCGAAAGGTTGCAAGATCGAATCCCCGAGCTGACAAGGTCAAAATCTGTTATTCTGCCTCTGAACAAGGCAGTTAATCCACTGTTCCTAGGCCGTAATTGTAAGTAAGAATTTGTTCTAAACTAACTTGGCTAAGTAAATAAATAAATAAATAGCACCTTTCATCTGGAACCCAGGTTCAATGTTGAACCCATAACATTTCATAACATTCCCATAACTGAGATGAACATTGTTATTTATGGAGCCGCTTAATATTACATTACATTATATATCTCCCCTCTGAAGGTAAACTGGCCTGTATTACAGTACAGTCTTCCCATCTCTCACCCTCACTCCTCTCTCCCCTCTCTCCCCCTCCCTCCTCTCCCTCCTCTCTCTCTCCCCTCCTCTCCCTCCTCTCCCTCCTCTCCCTCTCTCCTCCTCTCCTCCTCTCCCCCCTCTCCCTCCTCTCTCCCCTCTCTCCCCCTCCATCCTCTCTCCCCTCTCCTCTGTAGGTAAGCTTACCCAGATAGTGTTTGGCCACTGGGACGTGGTGACGTGCCTGGCCCGGTCAGAGAGCTACATCGGGGGGGACTGTTACATCGTGTCGGGGTCCAGAGACGCTACCTTGCTGCTGTGGTACTGGAGCGGACGCCATCACATCATAGGAGACAACCCCAACAACAGTAAGTTTGTGTGGGGAGTAGTGGGGCTGTGGTATCTGTTTGGTTTGTGTGGCTCCGTACCATTCAAGATGCTTTGGTCTAGGACTGGGAATGGAACAGTTTAAGGTAGTTCTACCTCATGTTGAACTTCCTGCTCTGATCTGTGTGTTTCCTAGGTGACTACCCTGCTCCTAGAGCTGTGCTGACGGGTCACGACCATGAGGTGGTGTGTGTGTCCGTCTGCGCTGAGCTGGGACTGGTCATCAGTGGGGCCAAAGGTCTGTGTGTGTACGTGTGTGTGTGTGTGTGTGTGTGTGTGTGTGTGTGTGTGTGTGTGTGTGTGTGTGTGTGTGTGTGTGTGTGTGTGTGTGTGTGTGTGATGTGTGTGATGTGTTTCCAAATCTCTCTTTCTCTCTCTCTCCAGAGGGTCCTTGTCTGGTCCATACTATAACAGGGGATCTGCTGCGGGCCCTGGAGGGCCCAGAGTTGTGCCTGAGGCCCCGCCTCATCTCTGTGTCCAGCGAGGGCCACTGTATCATCTGTTATGAGAGAGGACGCTTCTGTAACTTCAGCATCAACGGGAAACTCCTGGCTCAGATGGAGGTCAACGACTCGACACGGGTACGACCACAGATACCGGGTCTATATTATATCACTATTAGATATTATATACACACACACACACACGCACGCACGCACGCACGCACGCACGCACGCACACACACACACACACACACACACACACACACACACACACACACACACACACACACACACACACACACACACACACACACACACACACACACACAGACTAAGCCATGTTTGCTGCTGGTTTATCTCTCCTCTCCACATTATTTCCCTCTCCCTCCGTCTTCTTCCTCCCTGTTCCCTCCCCCCTTCACCCCTCTCTCCCTCTTCCACCCACCTCCCCCTTCTCCACCCCCCTCCCTCCGACCCCCCCCTCCCTCCAGGCGATCCTGTTGAGTAGTGACGGTCAGAACCTGGTGACAGGAGGAGACAACGGGGTGGTAGAGGTGTGGCAGGCCTGTGACTTCAAACAGCTCTACATCTACCCAGGCTGTGACGCTGGCATCCGCGCCATGGACCTCTCTCACGACCAGAGGTGGGGAGGGGAGGTGGGAGGTGGGAGGAAGGGGAGGGTGTGGATTTAACAGGTGACATCAATAGGAGATCATAGGTTTCACCTCTGATTCACCTGGTCAGTCTGTCATGGAAGGAGCTCAGTGTATATAACGGTCTTTCTAATGTTCTCTCTCTCTCTCTCTCTCTCTCTCTCTCTCTCTCTCTCTCTCTCTCTCTCTCTCTCTCTCTCTATCTCTCTCTGTCTCTCTCTCTCTGTCTCTCTCTCTCTTTCTCCATCTCTGTCTCCTCTCTCTCTCTCTCTCTCTCTCTCTGTCTCTCTCTCTTTCTCCATCTCTGTCTCCTCTCTCTCTCTCTCTCTCTCTCTCTCTCTGTCTCTCTCTCTTTCTCCATCTCTGTCTCTCTCTCTCTCTCTGTCTCTGTCTCTCTCTCTCTCTCTCTCTGTCTCTGTCTCTCTCTTTCTCCATCTCTCTCTCT
The DNA here is from genome assembly GCF_016432855.1 of Salvelinus namaycush. Classification (NCBI taxonomy): domain Eukaryota; kingdom Metazoa; phylum Chordata; class Actinopteri; order Salmoniformes; family Salmonidae; genus Salvelinus; species Salvelinus namaycush. The sequence goes on along the minus strand of NC_052332.1, from coordinate 39,635,058 downwards.
CTCTCTCTCTCTCTCTCTCTCTCTCTCTCTCTCCATCTCTGTCTGCAGGACTCTGATCACTGGCATGGCGTCTGGCAGCATCGTAGCTTTCAACATCGACTTCAACCGCTGGCACTACGAACACCAGAACAGGTACTGAGGAGAGGAGGATGAAGAGGAGGAGAGGAGGATGAAGAGGAGGAGAGGAGGATGAAGAGGAGGAGAGGAGGAGGATGGAGAGGAGGATGAAGAGGAGGAGAGGAGGATGAAGAGGAGGAGGATGAAGATGTTGATGAAGAGGAGGAGGATGAGGAGGATGAAGAGGAGGATGATGAGGATGAAAAGAGAAGGAAAAAAAGAGAGAGGGAAGGAGGAGGACTTAAATAGAAGAAATTGGAAGAGAGGAGGCGAGTTGAAAGGTCACGCTGTACGACCAGGAAGCAACAAGAAGAAAGAGAGAATAAAAAGGAGAAAACCCTTTGAACTCTTCTTCCTGTGATGATGTCACTTGAAAAGGAAGAAGAGCCCAGCTACTGTAAGACATCTTCCATTTGTGTGTACGTGCGTGCTCACGTGCGCTGCCATTTCAACCCTTTTACTACAGCCACGCGACACCCTGAAGGAATCCTAATAAAAAGAAACTACGATCAAATAAGAAGAAGATCCAATCTACTACTAGACGTTGACTGGGTCGGAACCCGTAGGACTTTTAATGTCACTGGACAGAACGCTTGTCACTTCACAGGACTAAATAACATTAGTACCTTTTGTTTTGTTGCTTTAGTTATTTAGTTAGCTTTATTTAGTTAGCTTTATTTAGTTAGCTTTATTTAGGTTTATTTAGTTAGCTTTATTTAGTTAGCTTTATTTAGGTTTATTTAGTTAGCTTTATTTAGGTTTATTTAGTCAGGTTTATTTAGGTTTATTTAGTCAGGTTTATTTAGGTTTATTTAGTGAGGTTTATTTAGGTTTATTTAGTTAGGTTTATTTAGGTTTATTTAGGTTTATTTAGTTAGGTTTATTTAGTCAGGTTTATTTAGGTTTATTTAGTTAGGTTTATTTAGGTTTATTTAGGTTTATTTAGTTAGGTTTATTTAGTCAGGTTTATTTAGGTTTATTTAGTTAGGTTTATTTAGGTTTATTTAGTCAGGTTTATTTAGGTTTATTTAGTTTTATTTAGTCAGGTTTATTTAGTTAAGTTTATTTAGTTAAGTTTATTTAGTTTTTAGGGCGTTTTAAATTATAGGAGATGGGGTCCAGACTGCCACAGAAAGATGAAACTGGTATAAACTGGATTGAACTGGTCTCGACTAGATTGAACTGGTTTAAAACTGTATTAAACCTGTCTGAAGCAGTACTTCCCATTGAAGAAAGCGTTGTTGGCTTAAACCCAAATCGGGTTTATTCTGTAAGTTAATATTTAAAAAATGTTTATATTATTTTGTTTTGTTTTCATTTAATTTCTTTAGGTTTATTTTATTTGTTTAATTTATTGTGTTTTTGTAGAATTTGTTTTCACCTCCCAGAAGGGTGAATATGATTTTTGTAAATAGTTTTCTGTTTCCTACTCTCTGTCTCTGATTGGCAGGCAGGGAGAGATCTCTGATTGGCAGGCAGGGAGAGATCACAGTCCTTCAGTCACCTCTCAGACCTAATCACCTTTCATTTACGAATGACTTTCTGTATGGACAATAATGTGTAATAATGACGATGATGATGATGATGATGGTAATGATGTTGATGAGGATGAAGATGTGTTTTGCCAGATATCCACAAGATGTCCTTTGTATATTTGGTGATTTGTTTTTGTCAACTATGTACATACAATCTTGGCTTCAGGCAACGACGGACAGACGGACAGACGTACGGACTGGACAGGGAGTTAAAATCAACTGAATGAGATTGAAACGTAACAAGGAAACCTTTACTCACATTTGTCAATTATTTAAAGAAAAAAAAGAAACAAAGAAATGGATTCAGTGTCAAACATTTTGTTTTTGTATTCCCACCAATCACATATTATTATTTATTAGCGTGATGATTATTTCCTGTCACATGACCGTTTTTGTTTTTTCGGCCCATTTTAATTTATTTTTATCCTGTGGGATTATTTGTGCATCGATGTTTGTATTTAAAGACGATGAAATCACGTGTGATTAATTAGTTAAGTTGTACAACCTCACAGCTGTAAGCAATATCTTGAGTCTGGAGCCCAGAGAGAGAGAGGGAGGGAGAGAGAGAGAGAGGGAGAGGGGGAGCGAGGGAAGGAAGGAAGGAAGGAAGGAGGGAAGAAGGGAATAGAAGGAAAGACGAACGTGAGATGTACTGTTAGTGTGTGTGTTAAGCCGTCTCGATCTCACACACACACACACACACACACACACATATTCACACACATACTACAACAACAGGTTCAACTTACGTATCCCCCCCCCCCACAAAAAAAAGGGTCAAATATTTTTGGATCTATGAAATCCTAAGCAACACTATTATATTCATGTTTTATTGCAAAGATGTAAAATATGACCGTGTGAGTTGAAAGTTGAAAAAAATAATCAAGAAAATAAAAATAAAACATGCAAAGAATTTGATGATCTGTCTTTTCATTTGTTAAACAAAAGATTGTCGCTATGGACACCATGCTTATGCTGCATTGTTGGGAAGGGCCCGTAAATTAGCATTTCACTGTTAGTCTACACCTGTTGTTTACCAAGCATGCGATGAATAACATTTGATTAAACTCATTATGTAAACAAACAAAGAATACATCCCCGTTTGTTGCTATTGTGATGTGGGTTTTATTTTACTAGGCAAGTCAGTT
>NC_052332.1:39617258-39627258 GCF_016432855.1 Salvelinus namaycush | reverse complement strand
GCTAATAGCTAATAGCCCATGTCGGGTGAAGTGTTTCACGTTTCTTTTCTCTTACGTGGAGTGGGTAGCCTGTGCTCTGACACTGATCTCCAGGGGATGGTCTGCGGAGGCGTAGAGCAGTGCTCCCTGGGCTGGCGTTGGAGACAGGAACATGGGTATGTACACCCCCTCCGTACAGGACGGCACCACGGGGTCGACTGGAAGACAACACATGGTACCAGTCTCTTTAACCAACATTCCACAATGACATGAAGTACAAGGAGTGGAATGTCGGCTAAACAGATTGGTACCCAGGCTATATGACTGGCTACATGTCAGGCTATATGACTGGCTACATGTCAGGCTATATGACTGGCTACATGTCAGGCTATATGACTGGCTACATGTCAGGCTATATGACTGACTACATGTCAGGCTACATGACTGGCTACATGTCAGGCTATATGACTGGCTACATGTCAGGCTACATGACTGGCTACATGTCAGGCTATATGACTGGCTACATGTCAGGCTACATGACTGGATACATGTCAGGCTATATGACTGGCTACATGTCAGGCTATATGACTGGCTACATGTCAGGCTACATGACTGGATACATGTCAGGCTATATGACTGACTACATGTCAGGCTATATGACTGGCTACATGTCAGGCTACATGACTGGATACATGTCAGGATATATGACTGGCTACATGTCAGGCTACATGACTGGATACATGTCAGGCTATATGACTGGCTACATGTCAGGCTATATGACTGGCTACATGTCAGGCTATATGACTGGCTACATGTCAGGCTATATGACTGACTACATGTCAGGCTACATGACTGGCTACATGTCAGGCTATATGACTGGCTACATGTCAGGCTATATGACTGGCTACATGGCTGTCTATATGACTGGCTACATGTCAGGCTATATGACTGGCTACATGTCAGGCTATATGACTGGCTACATGACTGTCTATATGACTGGCTACATGTCAGGCTATATGACTGGCTACATGTCAGGCTATATGACTGGCTACATGACTGTCTATATGACTGGCTACATGTCAGGCTATATGACTGGCTACATGTCAGGCTATATGACTGGCTACATGTCAGGCTATATGACTGGCTACATGTCAGGCTACATGACTGTCTACATGTCAGGCTATATGACTGGCTACATGTCAGGCTATATGACTGGCTACATGTCAGGCTATATGACTGGCTACATGACTGGCTACATGCCAGGCTATATGACTGGCTACATGTCAGGCTATATGACTGGCTACATGTCAGGCTACATGACTGTCTACATGTCAGGCTATATGACTGGCTACATGTCAGGCTATATGACTGGCTACATGTCAGGCTATATGACTGGCTACATGACTGGCTACATGCCAGGCTATATGACTGGCTACATGTCAGGCTATATGACTGGCTACATGTCAGGCTATATGACTGGCTACATGTCAGGCTATATGACTGGCTACATGACTGGCTACATGCCAGGCTATATGACTGGCTACATGTCAGGCTATATGACTGGCTACATGTCAGGCTATATGACTGGCTATATGACTGGCTACATGTCAGGCTATATGACTGGCTACATGTCAGGCTATATGTCAGGCTATATGACTGGCTACATGACTGGCTACATGACTGGCTATATGACTGGCTACATGACTGGCTATATGACTGGCTATATGACTGGCTACATGTCAGGCTATATGTCAGGCTATATGACTGGCTACATGACTGGCTACATGACTGGCTACATGACTGGCTATATGACTGGCTACATGACTGGCTATATGACTGGCTACATGTCAGGCTACATGTCAGGCTATATGTCAGGCTATATGACTGGCTACATGACTGGCTATATGTCAGGCTATATGACTGGCTACATGTCAGGCTATATGACTGGCTACATGTCAGGGTACATGACTGGCTACATGTCAGGCTATATGACTGGCTATATGACTGGCTATATGACTGGCTACATGACTGTCTACATGTCAGGCTATATGACTGGCTACATGTCAGGCTATATGACTGGCTACATGTCAGGCTATATGACTGGCTACATGTCAGGCTATATGACTGGCTACATGTCAGGCTACATGACTGTCTACATGTCAGGCTATATGACTGGCTACATGTCAGGCTATATGACTGGCTACATGTCAGGCTATATGACTGGCTACATGTCAGGCTATATGACTGGCTACATGACTGGCTACATGCCAGGCTATATGACTGGCTACATGTCAGGCTATATGACTGGCTACATGTCAGGCTATATGACTGGCTATATGACTGGCTACATGTCAGGCTATATGACTGGCTACATGTCAGGCTATATGTCAGGCTATATGACTGGCTACATGACTGGCTATATGTCAGGCTATATGACTGGCTACATGTCAGGCTATATGACTGGCTACATGTCAGGCTATATGACTGGCTACATGTCAGGCTATATGACTGGCTACATGTCAGGCTATATGACTGGCTACATGTCAGGCTACATGACTGGATACATGTCAGGCTACATGACTGGATACATGTCAGGCTACATGACTGGATACATGTCAGGCTATATGACTGGCTACATGTCAGGCTATATGACTGGCTACATGTCAGGTTATATGACTGGCTACATGTCAGGCTACATGACTGGATACATGTCAGGCTACATGACTGGATACATGTCAGGCTATATGACTGGCTACATGTCAGGCTATATGACTGGCTACATGTCAGGCTACATGACTGGATACATGTCAGGCTATATGACTGGCTACATGTCAGGCTATATAACTGGCTACATGTCAGGCTATATGACTGGCTACATGTCAGGCTACATTTTTTTTTTTTTTTTTTTATTTCACCTTTATTTAACCAGGTAGGCTAGTTGAGAACAAGTTCTCATTTGCAACTGCGACCTGGCCAAGATAAAGCATAGCAGTGTGAACAGACAACAACACAGAGTTACACATGGAGTAAACAATAAACAAGTCAAAACATGGTAGAAAAAAAGAGAATCTATATACACTCTATATACAATGTGTGCAAAAGGCATGAGGTAGGCAATAAATCGAGTAATTACAATTTAGCAGAGATACTGGTGTGCAAAAGAGCAGAAAAGTAAATAAATAAAAGCAGTATGGGGGGTGAGGTAGGTAAATTGGGTGGGTAGTTTACAGATGGACTATGTACAGCTGCAGCGATCGATTAGCTGCTCGGATAGCAGATGTTTAAAGTTGTTGAGGGAGATAAAAGTCTCCAACTTCAGAGATTTTTGCAATTCGTTCCAGTCGCAGGCAGCAGAGAACTGGAAGGAAAGGCGTCCAAATGAGGTTTTGGCTTTAGGGATGATCAGTGAGATACACCTGCTGGAGCGCGTGCTACGGGTGGGTGTAGCCATCGTGACCAGTGAACTGAGATAAGGCGGCACTTTACCTAGCATAGCCTTGTAGATGACCTGGAGCCAGTGGGTCTGACGACGAACATGTAGCGAGGGCCAGCCGACTAGGGCATACAGGTCGCAGTGGTGGGTCGTATAAGGTGCTTTAGTAACAAAACGGATGGCACTGTGATAAACTGCATCCAGTTTGCTGAGTAGAGTATTGGAAGCTATTTTGTAGATGACATCGCCGAAGTCGAGGATCGGTAGGATAGTCAGTTTTACTAGGGTAAGTTTGGCGGCGTGAGTGAAGGAGGCTTTGTTGCGGAATAGAAAGCCGACTCTAGATTTGATTTTGGATTGGAGATGTTTGATATGAGTCTGGAAGGAGAGTTTGCAGTCTAGCCAGACACCTAGGTACTTATAGATGTCCACATATTCTAGGTCGGAACCGTCCAGGGTGGTGATGCTAGTCGGGCGTGCGGGTGCAGGCAGCGAACGGTTGAAAAGCATGCATTTGGTTTTACTAGCGTTTAAGAGCAGTTGGAGGCCACGGAGGGAGTGTTGTATGGCATTGAAGCTCGTTTGGAGGTTAGATAGCACAGTGTCCAAGGAAGGGCCGGAAGTATACAGAATGGTGTCGTCTGCATAGAGGTGGATCAGGGAATCGCCCGCAGCAAGAGCAACATCATTGATATATACAGAGAAAAGAGTCGGCCCGAGAATTGAACCCTGTGGTACCCCCATAGAGACTGCCAGAGGACCGGACAACATGACTGGCTACATGTCAGGCTATATGACTGGCTACATGTCAGGCTATATGACTGGCTACATGTCAGGCTATATGACTGGCTACATGTCAGGCTACATGACTGGATACATGACTGTCTACATGACTGTCTACATGTCAGGCTACATGACTGGCTATATGTCAGGCTACATGACTAGATACATGTCTGGCTACAATAATGGCTACATGACTGGCTACATGACTGGCTACATGTCGTGCTACATGACTGGCTACATGACTGGCTACATGTCAGGCTACAAGTCAGGCTACATGACAGGCTACATGAACGGCTACATGACTGGCTTCATGACTAGCTACATGCCAGGCTACATTACTGACTACATTGCTGGCTACATGCCGGGCTACATGACTGACTACATGTCAGGCTACATGACTGGCTACATGTCAGGCTACATGACTGGCTAAATGACTGGCTACATGAATGGCTACACGACTGACTACACGACTGGCTACCTGTCAGGCTACATGACAGGCTACATGCCAGGCTACATGTCAGGCTACATGTCAGGCTACATGACTGACTACATGTCAGGCTACATGCCAGGCTACATGGCTAGCTACATGTCAGACTACATGTCAGACTACATGGCTGACTACATGTCAGGCTACATGGCTAGCTACATGGCTAGCTACATGTCAGACTACATGTCAGGCTACATGTCAGGCTACATTTCAGACTACGTGTCAGGCTACATGACTAGTTACCAATGTTTTTCATAATAAATCAGTGCCAGAACCACACCACTATGGTACAGGGTTGGCTACTCTGCATGAAATGCAATGACCATCCAATTCACTACTTCAACTACTGCAAGCAAGGCTTGGACATTACCTTATTTTCTATAAAGATAAACTGATTAGACTGTGTTCACACAGGCAGCACAATTCTGATCCCCCCCCCCCCCCACACTAATTGGTCTTTTGACCAATCACATCAGATCTTATCACGTCAGATATTTATCAGAGCTGATCTGATTGGTCAAAACACCTATTAGTTTAAAAAAACAATAGATCTGAATTTGGACTGCCTGTGTAAACGGAGCCTTTTATGATTTTTCTTTCTTTACCTGTCATTGCAAACTGAACAGGCAGTTTGCTGAGTGTTTGGCCAGAGGTCCTGTTAGATTGAGATCCATTAGTATAGGAGAGAGAGATGGACTGAGTAGGGAAGTCCTCCATCATCATCTGAACTGCGTATGTTCCAGTTGTATTCGTGTTGCTCCAGAACGACAAGGTGCAGTCCTAAAGGAGACAAGATTAAAGGGGCAATACACCATTCTTACATACATTTTTTTTTTATTTTTTTTTACTTTTAAATTGATTATATAAACCCATTGATTCTTGAAGTATATAACTTATAAATGCCTCAGGGGCTTAGGTCAACTGTCGTACCCCATCAGAACCCAAAATTGTTTTACTCTATTGTTTGTAAACAACATAAATGTAAACTATACATTTGGTATGATGGAGTCCTTGCATCCAAAGCTCTGTCTATGACTTTAAGTGTGGCTACATTTCTCCAACCCTATCCTTCAAGCTGTTTACCAAAACAGTGGCGGGTGTCACGGCTTTGTTATCGTTAGAACTGCTTACTGCCCCTTTATACGGTGCCATTTCAGATAAATAACTTTCCTGGTCTTTACTGAGGTTCACAGAAACATCCCCATGCCGAGCGCACAGCTGACAGCTAGCCAGACAGATCAACAACACACTTTGTACTTCTCTTCCTGCAGGTCTTATTCCAATAGCTATTTCTCTCCACTGGGTGGCAGTGTTCACTTGGAACGCTCAACCTGGAAAGTTATAGCAATCACATTATTGTCACGCAATCACATTATTGTCACGCAACAATCAAGAATAACTTATCAACTCCCAATATACCAACTATAACTCTTAACTGGTTATTCCATTTCAATTACTATCATCATCGTTGTCCATCTGTTTAGCTGTCAGTCCATCTGTTTTGTTGTCAGTCCATCTGTTTTGTTGTCATTTGGATACTAACCCATCGCAGAGTGAAGTTAACACCGGCAAGGTTACTAGATGTGACACACTCATCCGTTGGTACTGCATATCTGCATCTGACCCCATCCCCATCTGGGTCAAAGGACAGCATGTTGAAGTCTCTTCGACAATTGACTGGGACACTGTGAGAGAGCGAGGGGGGTGAGGGAGAGAGAGAGCGGGGGGGGGGGGGGAAAGAGGAGGAGGGAGAGTGAGGGAGAGAGAGAGAGAGAAAGAGAAGGGGGGGACAGAGGTAGAGGGGGTGTGAGAGGGCAGAGCGGGAGTGTGAGAGAGGAGGAAAGATGGTGGAGGGAGAGGAGTGGGGAGAGAGAGAGAGAGAGAGGGGGAGACAGAGAGAGGAGGGGTGAGAGGAGAGAGTGAAAGAAAGGGGGGAGACAGAGAGAGAGGGGGTGTGAGAGGAGAGAGAGAAAGAGAGAGGGGAGAGACAGAGAAATAGGGGGGAGACAGAGAAAAGGGGGTGTGAGAGGAGAGAGCGAAAGAGAGGGAGAGAGAGGGGGGAGAGAGAGAGAGGGGGTGTGAGAGGAGAGAGCGAAAGAGAGGGAGAGAGAGGGGGAGACAGAGAGAGAGTGAGGGGAAGACAGAGATAGAGAGAGGGGGAGACAGAGAGAGAGAGGGGAGAGAGAAAGAGGGGGGAGACAGAGAGTGAGGAGGAGACAGAGAGAGAGAGAGAGAGGGGGTGAGAGAGGAGAGAGCGAAAGAGAGGGAGAGAGAGGGGGAGACAGAGAGAGAGAAAGAGGGGGGAGACAGAGAAAGAGGGGGAGACACAGAGAGAGAGTTGGGGAGAGAGAGAGTTGGGGAGACAGAGAGAGAGAGAGAGAGAGGGGGAGACAGAGAGAGAGAGAGGGGGAGAGGAGAGATAGGGGGAGACAGAGAGAGAGAGAGGGGGGAAACAGAGAGAGAGAGGGGGGGGAGACAGAGAGAGACTTTATTATTACTTGGCTGACTACAACAGACTTATAAAATCACTTTTTTACACTGAAATAAGTATGAATCTCTAATAGGTATATCTAGTTTTCACATTACGAATACCAGTAAAGAACAATTGGACATTTTATAGGGGTATTAATGGTTATGTATTCCTGATTGTACATAGTAGTATTTACCTCATGGTTATGTAGTCCTGATTGTACATAGTAGTATTTACCTCATGGTTATGTAGTCCTGATTGTATATAGTAGTATTTACCTCATGGTTATGTAGTCCTGATTGTACATAGTAGTATTTACCTCATGGTTATGTAGTCCTGATTGTATATAGTAGTATTTACCTCATGGTTATGTAGTCCTGATTGTATATAGTAGTATTTACCTCATGGTTATGTAGTCCTGTATGTACATAGTAGTATTTACCTCATGGTTATGTAGTCCTGATTGTATATAGTAGTATTTACCTCATGGTTATGTAGTCCTGTATGTACATAGTAGTATTTACCTCATGGTTATGTAGTCCTGATTGTATATAGTAGTATTTACCTCATGGTTATGTAGTCCTGATTGTATATAGTAGTATTTACCTCATGGTTATGTAGTCCTGTATGTACATAGTAGTATTTACCTCATGGTTATGTAGTCCTGTATGTACATAGTAGTATTTACCTCATGGTTATGTAGTCCTGTATGTACATAGTAGTATTTACCTCATGGTTATGTAGTCCTGTATGTACATAGTAGTATTTACCTCATGGTTATGTAGTCCTGATTGTATATAGTAGTATTTACCTCATGGTTATGTAGTCCTGATTGTACATAGTAGTATTTACCTCATGGTTATGTAGTCCTGATTGTATATAGTAGTATTTACCTCATGGTTATGTAGTCCTGATTGTACATAGTAGTATTTACCTCATGGTTATGTAGTCCTGTATGTACATAGTAGTATTTACCTCATGGTTATGTAGTCCTGATTGTATATAGTAGTATTTACCTCATGGTTATGTAGTCCTGATTGTACATAGTAGTTTTTACCTCATGGTTATGTAGTCCTGATTGTACATAATAGTATTTACCTCATGGTTATGTAGTCCTGATTGTACATAGTAGTTTTTACCTCATGGTTATGTAGTCCTGATTGTACATAATAGTATTTACCTCATGGTTATGTAGTCCTGATTGTATATAGTAGTATTTACCTCATGGTTATGTAGTCCTGATTGTACATAGTAGTATTTACCTCATGGTTATGTAGTCCTGATTGTATATAGTAGTATTTACCTCATGGTTATGTAGTCCTGATTGTATATAGTAGTATTTACCTCATGGTTATGTAGTCCTGTATGTACATAGTAGTATTTACCTCATGGTTATGTAGTCCTGATTGTATATAGTAGTATTTACCTCATGGTTATGTATTCCTGATTGTACATAGTAGTATTTACCTCATGGTTATGTAGTCCTGATTGTATATAGTAGTATTTACCTCATGGTTATGTAGTCCTGATTGTATATAGTAGTATTTACCTCATGGTTATGTAGTCCTGTATGTACATAGTAGTATTTACCTCATGGTTATGTAGTCCTGTATGTACATAGTAGTATTTACCTCATGGTTATGTAGTCCTGTATGTACATAGTAGTATTTACCTCATGGTTATGTAGTCCTGTATGTACATAGTAGTATTTACCTCATGATTATGTGGTCCTGATAGTATATACGAGTATTTACCTCATGGTTATGTAGTCCTGATTGTATATAGTAGTATTTACCTCATGGTTATGTAGTCCTGATTGTATATAGTAGTATTTACCTCATGGTTATGTAGTCCTGATTGTACATAGTAGTATTTACCTCATGGTTATGTAGTCCTGTATGTACATAGTAGTATTTACCTCATGGTTATGTAGTCCTGATTGTATATAGTAGTATTTACCTCATGGTTATGTAGTCCTGATTGTACATAGTAGTATTTACCTCATGGTTATGTAGTCCTGATTGTATATAGTAGTATTTACCTCATGGTTATGTAGTCCTGATTGTATATACGAGTATTTACCTCATGGTTATGTAGTCCTGATTGTACATAGTAGTATTTACCTCATGGTTATGTAGTCCTGATTGTACATAGTAGTATTTACCTCATGGTTATGTAGTCCTGATTGTAAATAGTAGTATTTACCTCATGGTTATGTAGTCCTGATTGTATATAGTAGTATTTACCTCATGGTTATGTAGTCCTGATTGTATATAGTAGTATTTACCTCATGGTTATGTAGTCCTGATTGTACATAGTAGTATTTACCTCATGGTTATGTAGTCCTGATTGTACATAGTAGTATTTACCTCATGGTTATGTAGTCCTGATTGTATATAGTAGTATTTACCTCATGGTTATGTAGTCCTGATTGTACATAGTAGTATTTACCTCATGGTTATGTAGTCCTGATTGTATATAGTAGTATTTACCTCATGGTTATGTAGTCCTGATTGTATATAGTATTATTTACCTCATGGTTATGTAGTCCTGATTGTATATAGTAGTATTTACCTCATGGTTATGTAGTCCTGATTGTATATAGTAGTATTTACCTCATGGTTATGTAGTCCTGATTGTATATAGTAGTATTTACCTCATGGTTATGTAGTCCTGTATGTACATAGTAGTATTTACCTCATGGTTATGTAGTCCTGTATGTACATAGTAGTATTTACCTCATGATTATGTGGTCCTGATAGTATATACGAGTATTTACCGCATCAGAGGTATGACGGTGGTCTGTGGAGATCGGTTGGCTTTCCCTGTGTCAGACCTGACCCCAAGA
>NC_052332.1:39587258-39612258 GCF_016432855.1 Salvelinus namaycush | reverse complement strand
TTTAGGTGGTTGTAGAATTTAACGGCTCTTTTCTGGATTTTGATAATTAGTGGGTATCGGCCTAATTCTGCTCTGCATGCATTATTTGGTGTTCTACGTTGTACACGGAGGATATTTTTGCAGAATTCTGCATGCAGAGTCTCAATTTGGTGTTTGCCCCATTTTGTGAAATCTTGGTTGGTGAGCGGACCCCAGACCTCACAACCATAAAGGGCAATGGGCTCTATGACTGATTCAAGTATTTTTAGCCAGATCCTAATTGGTATGTTGAAATTTATGTTCCTTTTGATGGCATAGAATGCCCTTCTTGCCTTGTCTCTCAGATCGTTCACAGCTTTGTGGAAGTTACCTGTGGTGCTGATGTTTAGGCCGAGGTATGTATCGTTTTTTGTGTGCTCTAGGGCAACGGTGTCTAGATGGAATTTGTGGTCCTGGCGACTGGACCTTTTTTGGAACACCATTATTTTGGTCTTACTGAGATTTACTGTCCTCTCTCTCTCTCTCTCTGTCTCTCTCTGTCTGTCTGTCTCTCTCTCTCTCTCTCTCTCTCTGTCTCTCTGTCTCTCTCTCTCTGTCTCTCTCTGTCTCTCTCAAATCAAAATACTAAATGATCCATGGTATGACCATCTTAAAAACATAGCCCAACGGCTTTGACTTTTAGAGGATAACAGGTCATTTAGGAAATCTATAGAACCTTTGGTCATTTATCCAATTGACTCTGCAAACCCGTCCAACTATTGACTTTTCACAACAGCCACCAGTTCAGCCCCATAACGTTTACAACAAAGATATATTGACATAAAAAAATAAAAAATAACAAATATAGGCCGAAAAGATATTCCATGCTGAAATCAATCAATCAAGTTTATTTTATATAGCCCTTCGTACATCAGCTAATATCTCGAAGTGCTGTACAGAAACCCAGCCTAAAACCCCAAACAGCCAGCAATGCAGGTGTAGAAGCACGGATGAATGAAACCCTCATTTAACACCAACGGTATTAACTAAGTTAATGTGTTATATTTAGGATTATATTATTCATATTAAATCATAATCTTTAATTATTTTATATCTTTATACATGTTATAAAAACTCCCGAAAATCCTAAAATGTTTCCAAAAATCTGGTAGTTTACTGGCAAAATTGGTAAGTGAACGATAATATTCTGACTTTAAAAGAAGAAGTCCCATCAGTGTGGTCTTACCCTGTAGGTTCCGTTTGGGTTGCTCCCTCTGGGGTCGAAGGTCATGGTTCCTCCGTAGAAGTGGGAGGCCCAGGAGCCGGAGACCAGCAGTAGTAGTAGTACTGAGGACTGGGATGGAGACATGGTGTCTGTCTCTCTGTCACTCTGAGTGCCGACTCTGCTTTAATACACACCTACAGTAGAGGCACATACGCACATTAAAACTGCGAGCACACCGAACTGCCCACACACCACGCACACACACACACACACACACACACACACACACACACACACACACACACACACACACACACACACACACACACACACACACACACACACACACACACACACACACACACACACACACACACACACACACTCACACACACATCACACACATACACACACACACACACAGAGACACACACAGAGACACACACGCACACACACACGCACACACACACACACACACACTAATAATTTCCTTGGAACCACGCATGAGGAAACGTACGTGATTGTTTTGTATGAGGAATGAGGAAAAAGCCTTGGAATGAGGATGAGCTTTCATATCTTTGATAAACACAACACACCCACAGCTCCCACAATTAAAAAAAAACACTTTAGAATGTAACCTACTGGGGAGACTGAAAATCCTCAGTCATAATCAAATCAAATTGTATTTGTCATATAAGTGAATACAACAGGTGTAGACCTTACCGTAACATGTTTACCTACGAGCCCTTAACCAACAGAGTACAAATAAGTAAGAAAAATGTGCTAAATAAACTTAAGGAAAAATTGTAAGACAATAAAATAACAATAACAAGGCTATATACAAGGGGTACTGGTACCGAGTCAATGTGCAACAAGGGTAGTCGAAGTAATTAGGGTACAATGTAGGCAGGGGTAAAGTGACTATGCATAGATCATAAACAGAGAATAGTAGCAGCGTATGTGAAGAGTGTGAAGGAATGTGTATGTATGTGTGGCGTCAATATGCATGTTTGTGTGTTTTGTGTGTGTGAGCATGTGCGTGTGTGTGTGTGTGTGTGTGTGTGTGTGTGTGTGTGTGTGTGTGTGTGTGTGTGTGTGTGTGTGTGTGTGTGTGTGTGTGTGTGTGTGTGTGTGTGTGTGTGTGTGTGTGTGTGTGTGTGTGTGTGTTTGTGTGTGTGTGTGTGTGTGTGAGCATGTGCGTGTGTGTATATAGGTGTGTGTTGAAGTCAGTGCAAAAAAGTGTCAATGCATATAGTCCGGGTCGCCATTTGATTAACTGTTCAGCAGTCTAATGGCTTGGGGGTAGAAGCTGTTCAGTAGTCTTATGGCTTGGGGGTAGAAGCTGTTCAGTAGTCTTATGGCTTGGGGGTAGAAGCTGTTCAGCAGTCTGTTGGCTTGGGGGTAGAAGCTGTTCAGCAGTCTGTTGGCTTGGGGGTAGAAGCTGTTCAGCAGTCTTATGGCTTGGGGGTAGAAGCTGTTCAGGAGTCTAATGGCTTGGGGGTAGAAGCTGTTCAGCAGTCTAATGGTTTGGGGGTAGAAGCAGTTCAGGAGTCTAATGGTTTGGGGGTAGAAGCTGTTCAGCAGTCTGATGACTTGGGGGTAGAAGCTGTTCAGCAGTCTGATGGCTTGGGGGTAGAAGCTGTTCAGCAGTCTAATGGTTTGGGGGTAGAAGCTGTTCAGCAGTCTAATGACTTGGGGGTAGAAGCTGTTCAGCAGTCTAATGGCCTGGGGGTAGAAGCTGTTCAGCAGTCTGATGGCTTGGGGGTAGAAGCTGTTCAGCAGTCTAATGGTTTGGGGGTAGAAGCTGTTCAGCAGTCTAATGACTTGGGGGTAGAAGCTGTTCAGCAGTCTAATGGCTTGGGGGTAGAAGCTGTTCAGGAGTCTAATGGCCTGGGGGTAGAAGCTGTTCAGCAGAAGCTGTTCAGGAACCTTTTGGTTGTAGCCCTGGCTCTCCGCTACAGCTTGCCGTGCGGTAGCAGACAGAACAGTCTATGACTTCGGTGGTTTTTATGGCCTTCTTCTGACACCGCCTGGTATAGAGGTCCTGGATGGCAGGGAGCTCGGCCCCAGTGATGTACTGGGCTGTACGCACTACCCTCTATAGTGCCTTGATGCCCACACACATGCACACTCACACAAGAATGTAAGTACATTAGCACACACACACACACACACACAATTCTTCCCTTGGAACCATTCAGGAAACGTACGTGATTGTTTGTATGAGGAATGAGGAAAGATCTTTGGAATGAGGATGAGAATGACATAGAAGACGTCTTTGATAAACACATCACACCACCATGTAACATCACCATTTAATCAAATCTAATACATGTTTTGTCAATTTCAATGCTGCATAATCAAGTACATTTTTGTCTCTAAGATGAAATCAGACAGTAGAGTGTCAGAAATCTATACCATCCAAACTTATCCTAAACCAGACCCTTGTCCCCTTACAAAAACATCTGGTGTAGAGGTCCTGGACGGCAGGAAGCTCGGCCCCAAGTGATGTACTGGGCCGTACGCACTACCCTCTCTAGTGCCTTACGGTCAGAAGCCGAGCAGTTGCCATACCAGGCGGTGATGCAAACCACTCAGGATGCTCTCGATGGTACAGCTGTAAAACTTTTTGAGGATCTGGGGACCCATGCCAAATCCTTTCAGTCTCGTGAGGGGAAAAAGGTTTTTGTAGTGCCCTCTTCACGACTGTCTTGGTGTGTTTGGACCATGATAGATCGTTGGTGATGTGGACACCGAGGAACTTGAAGCTCTGGATCGACTCCACTTGAACCCCATCAATGTAAATAGCGGCATGCTCGGCACTCCTTTTAATGTAGTCCACGATTAGCTCATTTGTCTTTTTGACGTTGAGGGAGAGGTTGTTGTTCTGGCACAACACTGCCAGGTCACTGACCTCCTCCTTATAGGCTGTCTCATCATCGTCAGTGGTCAGGCCAACCACCATTGTGTTGTTGACAAACTTAATGGTGTTGGAGTCGTGCGTGGCCACGCAGTCGTGGGTGAACAGGGAGTACAGGAGGGGAGGGGAGGCGTGGCGGATGTGTTGTTGCCCACCCTCACCACCTGGGGGGCGGCCCGTCAGGATGTCCAGGACCCAGTTGCAGAGGGAGGTGTTCAGTCCCAGGGTCCTTAGCTTAGTGATGAGCTTTGAGGGCCCTATGGTGTTGAACTCTGAGCTGTAATCAATTAACAGCATTCTCACATAGGTGTTAATTTTGTCCAGGTGGGAAAAGGCAGTGTGAAGTACAATAGAGATTACGTCATCTGTGGATCTGTTTGGGCAGTTTGCGAAATGGAGTGGGTCCAGGGTTTCTGGGATGATGGTGTTGATGAGACCAGCCTTTCAAAGCATTTCATGGCTACAGATGTGAGTGCTACAGCCTAGTAGTTATTTATGCAGGTTACCTTCTTGGGCACAGGGATTATGGTGGTCTGCTTGAAATATGTAGATACTACAGACTGGGTCAGGGAGAGGTTGAAAATGTCAGTGAAGACACTGTCCAGCTGGTCAGCAAATGCTATGAGAAAGCTTCCTGGTAATCATGGTCCTGCGGCCTTGTGTATGTCAATCTGTTTAAAGGTTTTACTCACATCGGCTACGGAGAGCGTGATCAAACAGTCATCCGGAACAGCTAGTGCTCTCATGCAGGGTTCAGTGCTGCTTGCCTCGAAGCTGTTTTTACTTTGATCCAATTTCAAATTTCGCTACATAAGACCGAATCGAGGTGGTCGGTCACATATTTTATATTATACAGTACACATAATTCAACAAAATCCCTTTGTCCCTGTTGTGTACAGTCTATCCTCAGTAATTGCCCATATCAAATATTTGTGCTGTGAACATGATAGATTATCATAGACAGTTATGTTAAAGTGAGACATACAGTATGTTGGTATTTTTAGCTTATCACACAAACTGAGAGTCAGGTATATGATGTTGCCACGAGCAGCAATGTGAACCAAAGATAATGCAAAGTGCGAACAACATGAAAAGGGACACTTGCAAGCACCCGAGTAGATCATCTGCACATGTGCACGGGAATTAACATCTCTCTCCAGCAATGGGATAGATGCATGACAACTACAGAGGGATTATTAAAGATACTCTTTGAAGAGGTAGGGTTTCAGATGTTTTCGGGAAGATTGCTAGGGACTCTGTCCTAGCTTCAGGAGGAAACTGGTTCCATTATTGGGGTATGAGGACAGAGAAGAGTTTGGACTGGGCTGAGTAGGGGTGGGAGGGCCAGGAGACCAGCGGTGTACTCGGGTTGGGGAGTCGGGTTTGAGAATAGCCGGAAAGTAGGGAGCGGCAGTTCCTCTTGCTGCTCTGTAGGAAAGTACCATGGTCTTGCAGTGTATGTGAGCTTCAACTGGAAGCAAGTGAAGTGTGCGGAGGTGTGGGTTTGACATGGGAGAACTTGGGATGGTTGAACACCAGGCGGATAAGTTGCAGGGGTTTGATGGCAGAAGCGGGGAGCACAGCCAACAGTGAGAGATGACAAGTGCCTGGATTAGGACCTGTGCCTCTTCCTATGAGGTATGGTTTTACTCTATAGATGTTGTACAGCATGAACTTGCAGGAGTCACTGCTTCAGGATCACACCAAGATTGTTTGCACTCTGGGAGTTGGACACCATGGAGTTGTCAACCATGATGGATAGATCTTGGAGTTGGCAGGCCTTCCCCGAGAGGAAGAGCAGCTCTATCTTGTTGAGGTTGAGCTTGAGGTGGTGGGCTGACATCCAAGCTGGGATTCCTGCCAGGGATGCAGAGATGCATGTTGCCACCTGGGTGTCAAAAGGGGGGGAAGGAGAGTGTCACCCGCATAGAGACTATGTGAGGATATGACAGAACCACGTGTTTAGAAAGAAGAGTAGATGGCCTAGAACTAAGCGACACCAGTAGTGAGAGTATGTCATGCAGACAGATTCTCTTAACATCTCCTGGTAGGATGCAATCCAAGAGTGTGCAGAGCCTGAGATGACCAGCTCTGAGAGTCATGATGTCAAAGGCAGCACATATGTTTTTAACCTATTATTTAACTAGGCAAGTCAGTTAACCTCTTTGGGATATGGGGGCGCTGTTTTCACTTTGTAAAAAATCGTTCCCAAATTAAACTGCCTCGTACTCAATTCTTGCTCGTACAATATGCATATTATTATTAATATTGGATAGAAAACACTCTCAAGTTTCTAAAACCGTTTGAATTATATCTGTGAGTAAAACAGAACTCCTTTTGCAGCAAACTTCCTGTAAGGAAGTGAAAAATCTGAAATCGAGGCTCTGTTCCAGGGCCTCCCTATTCATTTGCTTGAAATCTATGGATATACATGCACTTCATACGCCTTCCACTAGATGTCAATAGGCAGTGAGACGTGGAATGGGGTGTCTAGCTTTATCTGAGGTCAAAAGAGAGCTCTTGGAATGACATGACCCCAATTTCCTTTGTTCAGCAAGGCGCGGGAAGGAACTCTGGATTGCCTTCTGAAAAGCTTTCGTTATAGACGGCTAATATCTCCGGCTTTGATTTTATTTGATAAATGTGATAATATCATCGTAAAGTATGTTTTTTCAATATAGTTTTATCAGATTATTGAAAGTTTATCGGGAGTTTTGGCGTGTTCCGTTCTCTGCGTTTGGTGGAGATGGACAGCTTCGCGCCACTTGGCTAGCTTTGGTTGCTAATTCGACAGGAAAAAAGGACATTCTAAAACCAAACAACGATTGTTCTGGACAAAGGACCCCTTGTACAAGATTCTGATGGAAGCTCAGCAAAAGTAGGACCCATTTATGATGTTATTTCGTATTTCTGTCGAAAATGTTTAGTATTATTTTCCGCCCTGATTTTGGGCACTGTCTCGCTATAACGTAAGCTGTATGTCGTACTAAAGTTATTTTTAGAATTCTAACACGGCGATTGCATTAAGAACTAGTGTATCTATCATTTGCTGTACAACATGTATTTTCTAGTAAAGTTTATGATGAGTTATTTGGTCAGAATAGGTGAGTGTCAGAAATATATCCGGAGATTCTGGAAAAAAGTTGCTACGTTTTCACAATGTATAACCACGGATTTCAGCTCTAAATATGCACATTTTCGAACAAAACATAAGTGTATTGTATAACCTGATGTTATAGGACTGTCATCTGATGAAGCTTGTCAAGGTTAGTGAAAAATTATATATCTTTTGCTGGTTTTTTGCGATCGCTAACTTTTGCTGCTGATAAATGGGTTGTGTTTTTGGCTATTGTGGTAAGCTAATATAATGCTATATTGTGTTTTCGCTGTAAAACACTTAAAAAATCTGAAATATTGGCTGGATTCACAAGATGTTTGTCTTTCATTTGCTGTACACCATGTATTTTTCATAAATGTTTTATGATGAGTATTTAGGTATTTCACGTTGGTCTCTGTAATTGTTCTAGCTGCTTCGGTGCTATTTGTGATTGTAGCTGCAATGTAAAACTATGATTTATACCTGGAATATGCACATTTTTCGAACAAAACATAGATTTATTGTATAACATGTTATAAGACTGTCATCTGATTCATAAACATAACTAAAAAATACATGTTGTATAGGAAATGATAGATACACTAGTTCTTAATGCAATCGCCGTGTTATAATTCTAAAAATAACTTCATTACGATATGCAGTTTACGTTATGGCGAGAGAGTACCCAAAACCTGGCCGCAAACGACTAGTTCACATGTATGACAGATATATGAAATAACATCATAAAATGGGTCCTACTTTTGATGATCTTTCATCAGAATGTTGTACAAGGGGTCCTTTGTCGGGAACAATCGTTGTTTGGTTTTAGAACGGCCTTTTTCCCTCTCGATTTAGCAAGCACACTTGCCAAGTGGCGCGAATCTCTCCATCGTCAACAAACTCAGAGAACGGAACACGGCAAAACTCCCGAAAAAATTTCAATAATCTGATTAAACTATATTGAAAAAACATACTTTACGATGATATTGTCACATGTATCAAATAAAATCAAAGCCGGAGATATTAGTCGTCCATAACGACAGCTTATCAGAAGGCAAATCCAGGTCCCTCCTCGCGCTCTCCAGAAAACAGGAAACTGGTGACACGTCATGCCAAGAGCTATTATTCGAGCCCAGATCAAGTTACACACTCAATTTCTTCTCTCACTGCTTGTCGACATCCAGTGGAAGACGTATGAAGTGCATCTAAACTAATAAATATCGAGGACTTTAATAGGCAGCCCCTAGAACAGTGCATCGAATTCAGATCTTCCACTTCCTGTCAGGAAGTTTGCTGCAAAAGGAGTTCTGTTTTACTCACAGATATAATTCAAACGGTTTTAGAAACTAGAGAATGTTTTCTATCCAATAGTAATAATAATATGCATATTGTACGAGCAAGAATTGAGTACGAGGCCGTTTGAAATGGGCACCTTTTATCCGGCTACTCAATACTGCCCCTGCAGCCCAAACAGGTTAACAACAAGCTAAGCTGTGTTTTGGTATATTTCACTTGTGATTTCATGATTATAAATATTTTTAGTATATGTATATTTTTTGGCGCTCTGCAATTCAGCAGTCGTTTACAAAAATGATCCCGCTAAAGGGATCCGTGCGTCAAGAAGTTAAGAACAAATTCTTATTTACAATGACGGCCTACCGGGGAACAGTGGGTTAACTGCCTTGTTCAGAGGCAGAACGACACATTTTTAACTTGTCAGCTTGGGGATTCGATTTCGGTTACTGGCCCAACGCTCTAACCACTAGGCTACCTGCCGCCCCATAGATCTCAGAGGATGAGAACAGAGGAGCCTCCATGACACAGAGGAGAGCATTCTTGGTGGAGTGACCCTTCTTGAAGCCTGACTGGTTAGGGCCAAGAAGAGAGAGATATCGAGAGAGTTGATCAGAGACAGCACGCTCAAGTGTTCTGGAAAGAAAAGAAAGAAGGGATACAGGTCAGTGATTTTTGCTATCAGAGGGGTTGGTTTCTTAAGTAGGAAAGTGTCTCGGTCCATTTTGAAGTCAAAGGGGACACAGCCAGTGGTCAGGGATGAGTTGATGAAGGAAGTGAGGAATGGGATAAGGTCTCCAGAGATGGTCTGGAGCAGGGAGGAGGGGATGGGGTCGAGCGGGCAGGTTGTCATGCGGCCGGACCTCACTAGTTGCAGGATTTCATCTGGAGAGGGGGGAGAAAGCGGTCAAGGCGTAGGGTAGTTCTGTGAGAGTGAACGCAATCAACTGAGTGAATGACGTCAACCTTCTTGTCAAAGTCGTCCACAGAGAAGGGAAGGGAAGGGAAGGGAAGGGAAGGGAAGGGAAGGGAAGGGAAGGGAAGGGAAGGGAAGGGAAGGGAAGGGAAGGGAAGGGAAGGGAAGGGAAGGGAAGGAGGTGGAAAAGAGTTTTCTAGCGTTAGAGGCAGAAGCTTGAAATGTAGAGTTTACTGTGAACACTGACTCTCTACCCGCTTTAAGTTACAGTTTTAACAGTGGCCAAGTAGGCTGTGTCTATTTGATCATAATGTAGGCCTACCAGAGTGGCATACCATAAAAAACAATGGAGAAAATGCATCCCATTACATTTTAACATGGAAACAGCTGTTCTATCGTTCAGCCTACAGTAGCAGCCTATGTGTGGTGTTCAATGTAGGCCTACATTCAATGAGACTTTTGAAAAAAAAACATGCAGGGCTTGACATTAACTTCTCTAGGATAGGGGGCAGCATTTTCACTTTGGATGAATAGCGTGCCCAGAGTGAACTGCCTCCTACTCTGTCCCAGATGCTAATATATGCATATTATTATTACTATTGGATAGAAAACACTCTGAAGTTTCTAAAACTGTTTGAATGATGTCTGTGAGTATAACAGAACTCATATGGCAGGCAAAACCTGAGAAAATATCCAAACAGGAAGTGAGAAGTCTGAGGCTGGTCGATGTTCAACTCATCGCCTATTCAAATCCCAGTAAGATATGGATCTGTTTGCACTTCCTACGCCTTCCAGATGTCAACAGTCTGTAGAACGTTGAATGAAGCCTCTACTGTGATGTGGGCCTGGATGGGAGGTGTTTCAGTCAGTGGTCTGGCAGAGAGCCAGTTCTTGGAACAACGTGACGCTGGCAAACTGTATACGTTGTCAGGATTCCTTTACACTTCAAGGCTACACTGTACGTACAAGATTCGTCTTCAACTACCTCCGGAGGTGTTTAGGAAGATCGAATCACAATCAGATCACAATGTATCTTTTGATTGTCTACCCCTGTCGACAAATGTGGGCACAATCAGAATGTAGACAAGATCAGGGCAACAGACGCATGTTAGAAGCAGGTATAAGCTTGGCTAGAGAAGAGCTGATATCTGAGAGTTGAGGATGAGAGAGTGGTAGACGAATGAAGATGTTGATGAGAAGAAATGGGTAAGCTACACGAAGGAGAATGTTAAAACTTCAAATACCTTTATAGAGGACGGCTGCAGAAAAGACTAAGAGAGAGCTGACGTCTTCTTTGACAGATTCAAAACCCAAAGCTGAAATGGTGGACTGACCAAAGCAACATCAGGGTCACTACATGCAACGTAACACTAACTGAATAAAGATGTTTCGGGTCAAATCAACTGGAAGGGCATCGAGAGGAGCTCTCAGAATGTATGGCCACTGCGGCTATGGAACCCTGACCTGTTCACCGGACGTGCTACCTGTCCCAGACCTGCTGTTTTCAACTCTCTAGAGACCGCAGGAGCGGTAGAGATACTCTTAATGATCGGCTATGAAAAGCCAACTGACATTTACTCCTGAGGTGCTGACTTGCTGCACCCTCGACAACTACTGTGATTATTATTATTTGACCATGCTGGTCATTTATGAACATTTGAACATCTTGGCCATGTTCTGTTATAATCTCCACCCGACACAGCCAGAAGAGGACTGGCCACCCCTCATAGCCTGGTTCCTCTCTAGGTTTCTTCCTAGGTTTTGGCCTTTCTAGGGAGTTTTTCCTAGCCACCGTGCTTCTACACCTGCATTGCTTGCTGTTCGGAGTGTTAGGCTGGGTTTCTGTACAGCACTTTGAGATATCAGCTGTTGTAAGAAGGGTTATATAAATACATTTGATTTGATTTGATCCCTGGGAGAGAATACTCTGGCTTTATGGTATAAGGCCGCTGATCCCTGGGAGAGAATACTCTGGCTTTATGGCATAAGGCCGCTGATCCTTGGGAGAGAATACTCTTTGGCTTTATGGTATAAGGCCGCTGTTCCCTGGGAGAGAATACTCTTTGGCTTTATGGTATAAGGCCGCTGTTCCCTGGGAGAGAATACTCTGGCTTTATGGCATAAGGTCGCTGATCCCTGGGAGAGAATACTCTGGCTTTATGGCATAAGGCCGCTGTTCCCTGAGAGAGAATAGTCTGGCTTTATGGCATAAGGCCGCTGTTCCCTGGGAGAGAATACTCTGGCTTTATGGCATAAGGCCGCTGTTCCCTGGGAGAGAATACTCTGGCTTTATGGCATAAGGCCGCTGTTCCCTGGGAGAGAATACTCTGGCTTTATGGCATAAGGCCGCTGTTCCCTGGGAGAGAATACTCTGGCTTTATGGCATAAGGCCGCTGTTCCCTGGGAGAGAATACTCTGGCTTTATGGCATAAGGCCGCTGTTCCCTGGGAGAGAATACTCTGGCTTTATGGCATAAGGCCGCTGTTCCCTGGGAGAGAATACTCTGGCTTTATGGCATAAGGCCGCTGTTCCCTGGGAGAGAATACTCTGGCTTTATGGCATAAGGCCGCTGTTCCCTGGGAGAGAATACTCTGGCTTTATGGCATAAGGCCGCTGTTCCCTGGGAGAGAATACTCTGGCTTTATGGCATAAGGCCGCTGTTCCCTGGGAGAGAATACTCTGGCTTTATGGCATAAGGCCGCTGTTCCCTGGGAGAGAATACTCTGGCTTTATGGCATAAGGCCGCTGTTCCCTGGGAGAGAATACTCAGGCTTTATGGCATAAGGCCGCTGTTCCCTGGGAGAGAATACTCAGGCTTTACGGCCTTTTTCCCCTTTATTTCTGTTCTTACTCATGTTGTTTTTCCTTGTGTGGAGTTTTTGTCCGTAACAATGTCAGGAAATGAGGCCAGTTGCGGGGTTATACCTTAAAACAAAGAGCGATATACAGTATTACAAATGTTAATATATTTTTTATTGTTGAACCTTCTCGATATCCAGTCCATTACAATTCAATACTTTCAAAATAATCAAATATGAGGTCTGGTTCAGTATGTACTTCACAGTTAAACCAGGTTAGTACAGGTTGCGCTGGAAACAGTAGAGATATTTTGTTATTACAGAAAGAAATATACTTCACAGTTAAACCAGGTTAGTACAGGTTGCCCTGGAAACAGTAGAGATATTTTGAAATTACAGAAAGAACTATACGTCGCACTAAAATCAGGTTAGTACAGGTTGCCCTGGAAACAATAAGGATTTAGGATATTACAGAAAGAAAACAGCAGTGGGGACGAGTCTGAAATGGCCCCTATTCCCTATAGAGAACACTACTGTTGGCCAGAACCAATTATATAGGGAATATTGTGCCATTTTGTACACAGCCAGAGAAAGATGAACTTTGAATGAAAGCAATCCTGGATGAGATATGTTATCTGAGATAAACATATCAGTCACATAATGTTAATCCATGTGGAATTAGTAACAGAAGCGGTTGTTTCCTATTTCAAATAAAAAGAGAAAGAACCGATATAAATCACACAAAAAGCGACACTAGATAAGATTAGACCCCGGCCAACTTGCCTGAGGACTTCTAAGATTCCAAAGTTGTATTCCATGGATGCGAGAATCGAAACAGACCACTGGTGTTTCATTAGTGCACACCGTAGGAAAAGGTTTTCGGCCCTTTTGCTTCCGTTTGGGTCATAGTAAATATACCCCAGATTCAAAAACAGAGTTCTCTCTCCCTCTTCCTGGTTATGTTCTTTACAGAGTGAACTATGTTTCCCATGAGCCAAAAGGAGAAGTCACAGAGAGTTCAGAGTTCAGTTCAAGCTACCGCCATAACACATCGGAGTAAAGTCCCATATGGTCCAACTGAAAAGCTTGTTTACAGGAGTGTGTGTGTGTGTGTGTGTGTGTGTGTGTGTGTGTGTGTGTGTGTGTGTGTGTGTGTGTGTGTGTGTGTGTGTATGTGTGTGTATGTGTATGTGTATGTGTATGTGTATGTGTATGTGTATGTGTGTGTGTGTGTGTGTGTGTGTGTGTGTGTGTGTGTGTGTGTGTATGTGTGTGTGTGTGTGTGTGTCTCAGATGGACAGTGAGGACACGGTGGATCTCTGTGAAGATATACTACAGATCTCCATGTTGGTGAATGAGCTGCCCCCCTCACTGCTGCAGTCAGGTACAGAGGAGGAGGATGTAATGATATTCTTTAGCCTGTGGAGGGCGATGATGATCAACGACAGCAGGAACACCAGCAGACTCAGGAAGATCCACACGTACACGTAAACATTCTCCTGTCGCCCCGACGACAACCCTGTCCCCGCCGCCGCGGCTGCAGTGGAAACAGAGGTGGGGGAGAACCTCAGGAAGTTTCCGTTGTCTGGGGAGATTTCGGTTCTGTTGAGCTCCTCCAATGAGAAGTCCATACCGGACATAGTGACGATCGGAATGGACAGATCTGAGAGAGAGGAGAAATAGGTTGTTACTAAGCCTTATACTAAGGTGAATTCATAGCCTCATAACCAATGACGTAAACTCATCAATTAAGTTAAATTAAGAGAACATTAAGAGTCGAACCTAGATACAAAGCAGGACTCAGAGATGTCAACCTCAATGTAACTTCCTGGTTAAATAAAGGATCAACAAATACATACAAACACGCTGTACAGACAAGAGGGTCATTATAAAATGTGGACGTGGTTACTGAGATGGTAAACACTTCTCCAGGCATTTTGAGATCTGATCATCTGTGCAAAATCTGCATATCTGGAACACACCCTAAAACGACGGGTACAGAATTAGACAGTGGAGTGGTCCAAGACACACTCTCAATGTTGTCTATCTGACGGGGCAGGAGTCTTTGTGATAAACTAGAAAAGGACATTTCTTAAAAGAAAAAGTGTGTTCTGCGTCAGCTGTCCAATAATATGTTTTTATGGACATTGAAGAGGTTTAGAAGATTAAATTGTTAGAGGGCAGTGTTGATAAATTGAGGCTGGCGCAGTAATAGAACTAGGCTAGTAATAGAACTAGGCTAGTAATAGAACTAGGCTAGTGTAGTAATAGAACTAGTGTAGTAATAGAACTAGTGTAGTAATAGAACTAGTGTAGTAATAGAACTAGGCTAGTAATATAACTAGTGTAGTAATATAACTAGTGTAGTAATAGAACTAGTGTAGTAATAGAACTAGTGTAGTAATAGAACTAGTGTAGTAATAGAACTAGTGTAGTAATAGAACTAGGGTAGTGTAGTAATAGAACTAGTGTAGTAATAGAACTAGGGTAGTGTAGTAATAGAACTAGTGTAGTAATAGAACTAGTGTAGTAATAGAACTAGTGTAGTAATAGAACTAGTGTAGTAATAGAACTAGGCTAGTAATAGAACTAGTGTAGTAATAGAACTAGTGTAGTAATAGAACTAGGGTAGTGTAGTAATAGAACTAGTGTAGTAATAGAACTAGTGTAGTAATAGAACTAGTGTAGTAATAGAACTAGGGTAGTAATAGAACTAGTGTAGTAATATAACTAGTTTAGTAATAGAACTAGGCTAGTAATAGAACTAGTTTAGTAATAGAACTAGGCTAGTAATAGAACTAGTGTAGTGTAGTAATATAACTAGGCTAGTAATAGAACTAGGCTAGTAATAGAACTAGGCTAGTAATAGAACTAGGGTAGTGTAGTAATAGAACTAGTGTAGTAATAGAACTAGTGTAGTAATAGAACTAGTGTAGTAATAGAACTAGGGTAGTAATAGAACTAGTGTAGTAATAGAACTAGTTTAGTAATAGAACTAGGCTAGTAATAGAACTAGTGTAGTAATAGAACTAGTGTAGTAATAGAACTAGGCTAGTAATAGAACTAGTGTAGTAATAGAACTAGGCTAGTAATAGAACTAGGGTAGTGTAGTAATAGAACTAGTGTAGTAATAGAACTAGGCTAGTAATAGAACTAGGGTAGTGTAGTAATAGAACTAGGGTAGTGTAGTAATAGAACTAGTGTAGTAATAGAACTAGGCTAGTAATAGAACTAGTTTAGTAATAGAACTAGGCTAGTAATAGAACTAGTGTAGTAATAGAACTAGGCTAGTAATAGAACTAGGGTAGTGTAGTAATAGAACTAGTGTAGTAATAGATCTAGTGTAGTAATAGAACTAGTGTAGTAATAGAACTAGTTTAGTAATAGAACTAGGCTAGTAATAGAACTAGTGTAGTAATAGAACTAGTGTAGTAATAGAACTAGGGTAGTGTAGTAATAGAACTAGTGTAGTAATAGAACTAGTGTAGTAATAGAACTAGGGTAGTGTAGTAATAGAACTAGTGTAGTAATAGAACTAGTGTAGTAATAGAACTAGTGTAGTAATATAACTAGTTTAGTAATAGAACTAGTGTAGTAATAGAACTAGTGTAGTAATAGAACTAGTGTAGTAATAGAACTAGTGTAATAATAGAACTAGGGTAGTGTAGTAATAGAACTAGTGTAGTAATAGAACTAGGGTAGTAATAGAACTAGTGTAGTAATAGAACTAGGCTAGTAATAGAACTAGTGTAGTAATAGAACTAGTGTAGTAATAGAACTAGGGTAGTGTAGTAATAGAACTAGTGTAGTAATAGAACTAGTGTAGTAATAGAACTAGTGTAGTAATAGAACTAGTGTAGTAATAGACTAGGCTAGTAATAGAACTAGTGTAGTAATAGAACTAGTTTAGTAATAGAACTAGGCTAGTGTAGTAATAGAACTAGGCTAGTAATAGAACTAGGCTAGTAATAGAACTAGTGTAGTAATAGAACGAGGGTAGTGTAGTAATAGAACTAGTGTAGTAATAGAACGAGGGTAGTGTAGTAATAGAACTAGTGTAGTAAAAGGACTAGGGTAGTGTAGTAATAGAACTAGTGTAGTAATAGAACCAGTGTAGTGTAGTAATAGAACTAGTGTAGTAATAGAACTAGTTTAGTAATAGAACGAGGCTAGTAATAGAACTAGTGTAGTAATAGAACTAGTGTAGTAATAGAACTAGGCTAGTAATAGAACTAGGCTAGTAATAGAACTAGTGTAGTAATAGAACTAGGCTAGTAATAGAACTAGTGTAGTAATAGAACTAGTGTAGTAATAGAACTAGGCTAGTAATAGAACTAGTGTAGTAATAGAACTAGTGTAGTAATAGAACTAGGCTAGTAATAGAACTAGGGTAGTGTAGTAATAGAACTAGGGTAGTGTAGTAATAGAACTAGTGTAGTAATAGAACTAGTTTAGTAATAGAACGAGGCTAGTAATAGAACTAGTGTAGTAATAGAACTAGTCTAGTAATAGAACTAGGCTAGTAATAGAACGAGGCTAGTAATAGAACTAGTGTAGTGTAGTAATAGAACTAGGCTAGTGTAGTAATAGAACTAGTTTAGTAATAGAACTAGTGTAGTAATAAAACTAGGCTAGTGTAGTAATAGAACTAGTTTAGTAAAAGAACTAGGCTAGTAATAGAACTAGTTTAGTAATAGAACTAGGCTAGTAATAGAACTAGTGTAGTAATAGAACTAGTGTAGTAATAGAACTAGGGTAGTGTAGTAATAGGACTAGTGTAGTAATAGAACTAGGGTAGTGTAGTAATAGAACTAGTGTAGTAATAGAACTAGTGTAGTAATAGAACCAGTGTAGTAATAGAACTAGTGTAGTAATAGAACTAGTGTAGTAATAGAACTAGGCTAGTAATAGAACTAGGGTAGTAATAGAACTAGTGTAGTAATAGAACTAGTGTAGTATTAGAACTAGTGTAGTAATAGAACTAGTGTAGTAATAGAACTAGGGTAGTGTAGTAATAGAACTAGGCTAGTAATAGAACTAGGCTAGTAATAGAACTAGTGTAGTAATAGAACTAGTGTAGTAATAGAACTAGTGTAGTAATAGAACTAGTGTAGTAATAGAACTAGTGTAGTAATAGAACTAGGCTAGTAATAGAACTAGGTTAGTGTAGTAATAGAACTAGTGTAGTAATAGAACTAGGGTAGTGTAGTAATAGAACTAGTGTAGTAATAGAACTAGTGTAGTAATAGAACTAGTGTAGTAATATAACTAGTGTAGTAATAGAACTAGTGTAGTAATAGAACTAGGGTAGTGTAATAATAGAACTAGTGTAGTAATAGAACTAGGGTAGTGTAATAATAGAACTAGTGTAGTAATAGAACTAGTGTAGTAATAGAACTAGTGTAGTGTAGTAATAGAACTAGGCTAGTGTAGTAATAGAACTAGTGTAGTAATAGAACTAGTGTAGTAATAGAACTAGGCTAGTGTAGTAATAGAACCAGTGTAGTAATAGAACTAGTTTAGTAATAGAACTAGGTTAGTGTAGTAATAGAACCAGTGTAGTAATAGAACTAGTGTAGTAATAGAACTAGTGTAGTAATAGAACTAGGCTAGTAATAGAACTAGGCTAGTAATAGAACTAGTGTAGTAATAGAACTAGTGTAGTAATAGAACTAGTGTAGTAATAGAACTAGTGTAGTAATAGAACTAGTGTAGTAATAGAACTAGTGTAGTAATAGAACTAGGCTAGTAATAGAACTAGTGTAGTAATAGAACTAGTGTAGTAATAGAACTAGTGTAGTAATAGAACTAGTGTAGTAATAGAACTAGTGTAGTAATAGAACTAGTTTAGTAATAGAACGGGGCTAGTAATAGAACTAGTGTAGTAATAGAACTAGGGTAGTGTAGTAATAGAACTAGTGTAGTAATAGAACTAGTGTAGTAATAGAACTAGTGTAGTAATAGAACTAGTGTAGTAATAGAACTAGGGTAGTGTAGTAATAGAACTAGTGTAGTAATAGAACTAGGGTAGTGTAGTAATAGAACTAGTGTAGTAATAGAACTAGTGTAGTAATAGAACTAGTGTAGTAATAGAACTAGGCTAGTAATAGAACTAGTGTAGTAATAGAACTAGGCTAGTAATAGAACTAGGGTAGTGTAGTAATAGAACTAGTGTAGTAATAGAACTAGTGTAGTAATAGAACTAGGCTTGTGTAGTAATAGAACTAGGGTAGTGTAGTAATAGAACTAGTGTAGTAATAGAACTAGGCTAGTAATATAACTAGGTTAGTGTCCTTGTTGATTCCATCCTGATTTCAGGAATCTTCCAACTGGGACTTCTGGAAAACCGGTAACCCGAGGTTACCAGACTTTTGCAAACCTGTTTGTAAAGCTAGACCTTTTGAGGCAGATTCCTCTCTGAGCTGAGAGGAATGGAGAGACCGAAGAGAAGAACAGGTGGAAGACTTCAAAAGGAGAGTGTATTTAACGGGCAGCTCACCTCTCACTCTCTGCATATCCTTCCCTCATATCCTTCCCTCATATCCTTCCCGCTATTCGCATTGCCTCGCTGCAGCTGCCTATTGCTATTCCTGCAGTGTGTCTGTTTGTCTCTCTGTACTTCTCTCTCTCTCTCTCTCTCTCTCTCTCGCTCTCTCTCTCTCTCTCTCTCTCTCTCTCTCTCTCTCTCTCCCTCTCTGTCCTCTCTCTCTCACTCTCTCTTTCTCTCCCTCTCTCCCTCTCTCTCTCTCTCTCTCTCTCTGTCTGGAATGGCTTGCTATAATTGGGTAGGCGTTAAGTGTACACATTGTGTTGGGACGGGAGTGTATTCATACTCATTTATTGAAATGTTTTGGCTTTCCAAGTTCAATAAAATTGTCTCTCCTCATCCCCGTCATTCTCTGTCTCTGTCCCTCTCTCTTAGTCTCCCTCTATCTCTCATTGTGAGAAGTGACATGAGCTCTGTTCCTCCTAGCCCTAGGCTTGCTGTTGTTCTACTCTACTGAGAGAGAGATGATATGTAGGAGACTGTAGTATCCTTAAAGGCTTCTTAGAGTTACGACTCATGAGACTTAATAAGTACGGTTTAGTATTTAATTGTAATTTAGAATTACATCCTCCAATGCACCTGGCTTAAACTACCTGAAGCTTTCTTAATCATAGTTATATAGGCAGACATAGGAAATAGCTACGGATAGCGGGAAGCAAACCCCCGTCTTGAGTCAATACTGCCATCTACTGGTAAACATAAATATACCAGGTTACTACAGAGACCGATGTTGTTCTACTCTACTGAGAGAGAGATGATATGTAAGAGACCGATGGTGTTCTACACTACTGAGAAAGAGATGATATGTAGGAGACCGATGGTGTTCTACACTACTGAGAGAAAGATGATATGTAGGAGACCGATGGTGTTCTACACTACTGAGAAAGAGATGATATGTAGGAGACCGATGGTGTTCTACTCTACTGAGAGAGATGATATGTAGGAGACCGATGGTGTTCTACTCTACTGAGAGAGAGATGATATGTAGGAGACCGATGGTGTTCTACACTACTGAGAAAGAGATGATATGTAGGAGACCGATGGTGTTCTACACTACTGAGAGAGAGATGTATGTAGAACCGATGGTGTTCTACTCTACTGAAAGAGATGATATGTAGGAGACCGATGGTGTTCTACACTACTGAGAGAGAGATGATATGTAGGAGACCGATGGTGTTCTACACTACTGAGAGAGATGATATGTAGGAGACCGATGGTGTTCTACTCTACTGAGAGAGATGATATGTAGGAGACCGATGGTGTTCTACACTACTGAGAGAGAGATGATATGTAGGAGACCGATGGTGTTCTACTCTACTGAGAAAGAGATGATATGTAGGAGACCGATGGTGTTCTACTCTACTGAGAGAGAGATGATATGTAGGAGACCGATGGTGTTCTACTCTACTGAAGAGATGATATGTAGGAGACCGATGGTGTTCTACACTACTGAGAGAGATGATATGTAGGAGACCGATGGTGTTCTACACTACTGAGAGAGATGATATGTAGGAGACCGATGGTGTTCTACTCTACTGAGAGAGATGATATGTAGGAGACCGATGGTGTTCTATTCTACTGAGAGAGAGATGATATGTAGGAGACCGATGGTGTTCTATTCTACTACTGAGAGAGATGAATGTAGGAGACCGATGGTGTTCTATTCTACTGAGAGAGAGATGATATGTAGGAACCGATGGTGTTCTATTCTACTGGAGAGAGATGATATGTAGAAACGGTGGTGTTCTATTCTACTGAGAGAGAGATGATATGTAAGAGACCGATGGTGTTCTACACTACTGAGAAAGAGATGATATGTAGGAGACCGATGGTGTTCTACACTACTGAGAGAGAGATGATATGTAGGAGACCGATGGTGTTCTACACTACTGAGAGAGATGATATGTAGGAGACCGATGGTGTTCTACTCTACTGAGAGAGATGATATGTAGGAGACCGATGGTGTTCTATTCTACTGAGAGAGAGATGATATGTAGGAGACCGATGGTGTTCTACTCTACTGAGAGAGAGATGATATGTAGGAGCCCGATGGTGTTCTACACTACTGAGAGAGAGATGATATGTAGGAGACCGATGGTGTTCTACTCTACTGAGAGAGATGATATGTAGGAGACCGATGGTGTTCTACACTACTGAGAAAGAGATGATATGTAGGAGACCGATGGTGTTCTACTCTACCGAGAGAGATGATATGTAGGAGACCGATGGTGTTCTACACTACTGAGAGAGAGATGATATGTAGGAGACCGATGGTGTTCTACTCTACTGAGAGAGAGATGATATGTAGGAGACCGATGGTGTTCTACTCTACTGAGAGAGAGATGATATGTAGGAGACCGATGGTGTTCTACACTACTGAGAAAGAGATGATATGTAGGAGACCGATGGTGTTCTACTCTACTGAGAGAGAGATGATATGTAGGAGACCGATGGTGTTCTACTCTACTGAGAGAGAGATGATATGTAGGAGACCGATGGTGTTCTACCTACTGAGAGAGAGTGATATGTAGGAGACCGATGGTGTTCTACTCTACTGAGAGAGAGATGATATGTAGGAGACCGATGGTGTTCTACTCTACTGAGAGAGAGATGATATGTAGGAGACCGATGGTGTTCTACTCTACTGAGAGAGATGATATGTAGGAGACCGATGGTGTTCTACTCTACTGAGAGAGATGATATGTAGGAGACCGATGGTGTTCTACTCTACTGAGAGAGAGATGATATGTAGGAGACCGATGGTGTTCTACTCTACTGAGAAAGAGATGATATGTAGGAGACCGATGGTGTTCTACACTACTGAGAGAGAGATGATATGTAGGAGACCGATGGTGTCTACACTACTGGAGAGAGATGATATGTAGGAGACCGATGGTGTTCTACACTACTCAGAGAGAGATGATATGTAGGAGACCGATGGTGTTCTACTCTACTGAGAGAGAGATGATATGTAGGAGACTGATGGTGTTCTATTCTACTGAGAGAGAGATGATATGTAGGAGACCGATGGTGTTCTACTCTACTGAGAGAGAGATGATATGTAGGAGACCGATGGTGTTCTACTCTACTGAGAGAGAGATGATATGTAGGAGACCGATGGTGTTCTACTCTACTGAGAGAGAGATGATATGTAGGAGACCGATGGTGTTCTACTCTACTGAGAGAGAGATGATATTAGGAGACCGATGGTGTTCTACTCTACTGAAGAGATGATATGTAGGAGACCGATGGTGTTCTACTCTACTGAGAGAGATGATTGTAGGAGACCGATGGTGTTCTACTCTACTGAGAGAAGATGATATGGAGGAGACCGATGGTGTTCTACTCTACTGAGAGAGAGATGTATATAGGAGACCTGGTGTTCTACACTACTGAGAGAGAGATGATATTAGGAGACCGATGGTGTTCTACACTACTAGAAAGAGATGTATGTAGGAGACCGATGGTGTTCTACTCTACTGAGAGAGATGATATGTAGGAGACCGATGGTGTTCTACTCTACTGAGAGAGATGATATGTAGGAGACCGATGGTGTTCTACTCTACTGAGAGAGAGATGATATGTAGGAGACCGATGGTGTTCTACTCTACTGAGAGAGAGATGATATGTAGAGACCGATGGGTTTACACTACTGAGAGAGAGATGATATGTAGGAGACCGATGGTGTTCTACACTACTGAGAGAGAGATGATATGTAGGAGACCGATGGTGTTCTACTGAAACAGGTTTCCCTCAAGAATTTCCATGTATTTATCGCCATCCATCATTCTTTCAATTCTGACCAGTTTCCCAGTCCCTGCCGATGAAAAACATCCCGACAGCATGATGCTGCATCCACCATGATTCACTGTGTTCTCGGGGTAATGAGATGTGTTGGGTTTGCGCCAGACATAGCGATTTCCTTGATGGCCAAAAAGCTCAATTTTAGTCTCATCTGACTAAAGTACCTTCTTCCATATGTTTGAGGAGTTTCCCACGTGCCTTTTGGCGAGCACCAAACGTGTTTGCTTATTTTTTTCTGGCCACTCTTCCGTAAAGCCCAGCTCTGTGGAGTGTACAGCTAAACGTTGTCCTACGGACAGATACTCCAATCTCTGCTGTGGAGCTTTGCAGCTCCTTCAGGGTTATCTTTGGTCTCTTTGTTGCCTCTCTGATTAATGCCCTCCTTGCCTGGTCCGTGAGTTTTAGTGGGCGGCCCTCTCTTGCGTTGGTTGTGGTGCCATATTCTTTCCATTTTTAAATAATGGATTTAATGGTGCTCCGTGGGATGTTCAAAGTTTCTGTATATTATTTATAACCCAACCCTGATCTGTACTTCTCCACAACTTTGTACCTGACCTGTTTGGAGAGCTCCTTGGTCTTCATGGTGCCACTTGCTTGGTGGTGTCATTTGCTTAGTGGTGTTGCAGACTCTGGGGCCTTTCAGAACAGGTGTATATATACTGAGATCATGTGACAGATCATGTGACACATAGATTGTACACAGGTTAACTTTATTTAACGAATTATGTGACTTCTGAAGGTAATTGGTTGCACCAGATCTTATTTAGGGGCTTCATAGCAAAGGGGGTGAATACTTATATGCACGCACCACTTTTCCGATATTTAATTTAATTTAATTTTTAATTCATTTTTGAAGCAAGGTATTTTTTTCAGTTCACTTCACCAATTTGGACTATTTTGTGTATGTTCATTACATGAAATCCAAATAAAAATCTATTTAAATTACAGGTTGTAATGCAACAAAATAGGAAAAACACCAATGAATACTTTTGCAAGGCACTGTATAGGGAATAGGGTGCCATTTAGGACTCAAACAGAGAGAGGAGCTGTCATTAAATAACTATACTGTCTATTTCATTCACTACCCACTCTTCTGTCTCTGTCTCTGTCTCTCTCCCCCCTATCTCCCTCTATCCCTCTCCCCCTCCCTCGCTCCTCCTCTCTCTCCTCCTCTCCGTCCTCCTCCTCCTCTCTCTCCTCCTCCCTCTCTCTTCTCTTCGTCCTCCTCCTCCTCTCTCCCTCTCCTCCTCTCCGTCCTACTCACTCTTGTTCCTCTGTCTTTTGATGTATTCATTTGTTGATGTTGTTTTGCTATGAAGTGGCTGATAAACGTTGGTGTGAACTGAATCGTCTGATAATTGCTCTTAATTATGCTTTTTGTATCCAGGCAACGGGCTCATCACTACGCTTTCTACTCCTAAAATGACTTCAGAGGCAAGAACACACAAACACACACACACACACACACACACACACACACACACACACACACACACACACACACACACACACACACACACACACACACACACACACACACACACACACACACACTCATGCATGCAAAGGTACATGCATGCACACACACAGACAGAGACACACTCATGCACGCACACACATGTACACATTGACACATATAGACACACCAAACTCAAGGGTCAAAACCTGGTCCTAAACTTGGTTTAGTTGAGAACACAACTGACACACACACAATCAGACACACACAATCAGACACACAATCAGACACACACAATCAGACACACAATCAGACACACAATCAGCACACACACACACACACACACACACACACACACCACACCACACACACACACACACACACACACACACACACACACACACACACACACACACACACACACACACTTCACAGTGTGAGAGGAGGCCATTCTGTTGTTTACTCTACTGTGGTATTAACATGAATAATGGATCAGGTACCGTCTGTCTAAATGTCATGACATTCTGGCCTCAGCCTTGACCACGGGACTGTGTGTGTGTGTGTGTGTGTGTGTGTGTGTGTGTGTGTGTGTGTGTGTGTGTGTGTGTGTGTGTGTGTGGTGTGTGTGTGTGTGTGTTGTGTGGTGTATGTGTGTGTTGTGTGTGTGTGTGTGTGTGTGTGTGTGTGTCTGATTGTGTGTGTGGTGTGTGTCTGATTGTGTGTGTGTGTGTGTGTGTGTGTGTGTGTGTGTGTGTGTGTGTGTGTGTGTGTGTGGTGTGTGTGTGTGTGTGTGTGTGTGTGTGTCTGATTTGTGTGTTGTGGTGTGTGTCTGATTGTGTGTGTGTGTGTGTGTGTGTGTGTCTGATTGTGTGTGTGTGTGTGTGTGTGTGTGTTGTGTGTGTGTGTGTGTGTGGTGTGTGTGTGTGTGTGTGTGTGTGTGTGTGTGTGTGTTGTGTTTGTGTGTGTGTGTGTGTCTGTGCATGTGC
>NC_052332.1:39527021-39587158 GCF_016432855.1 Salvelinus namaycush | reverse complement strand
ACCCTGTATATAGCTTCCACATTGACTCTGTACCGTAATACCCTGTATATAGCCTCCACATTGACTCTGTACCGTAATACCCTGTATATAGCCTACATTGACTCGTACCGTAATACCCTGTATATAGCCTCACATTGACTCTGTACCGTAATACCCTGTATGTAGCCTCCACATTGACTCTGTACCGTTTACCCTGTATATAGCCTCCACATTGACTCTGTACCGTAATATCCTGTATATAGCCTCCACATTGACTCTGTACCGTAATACCCTGTATATAGCCTCCTCATTGACTCTGTACCGTAATACCCCGTATATAGCCTCCACATTGACTCTGTACCGGTATCCCCTGTATATACCTCCACACTGACTCGGTACCGGGTACCCCCTGTATATAGCCTCCACATTGACTCGGTACTGGGTACCCCCTGTATATAGCCTCCCACATTGACTCGGTACCGGTACCCCCTGTATATAGCCCTCCACATTGACTCTGTACCGGTACCCCTGTATATAGCCTCCACATTGACTCTTTACCGGTACCCCCTGTATATAGCCTCCACATTGACTCTGTACGGTACCCCCTGTATATAGCCTCCACATTGACTCTGTACCGGTACCCCCTGTATATAACCTCCACATTGACTCTGTACCGGTACCCCCTGTAATATAGCCTCCACATTGACTCTGTACCGGTACCACCTGTATATAGCCTCCACATTGACTCTGTACCGGTACCCCTGTATATAACCTCCACATTGACTGTACGTACCCCTGTATATAGCCTCCACATTGACTCTGTACCGGTACCCCCTGTATATAGCCTCCACATTGACTCTGTACCGGTACCCCCTGTATATAGCCTCCACATTGACTCTGTACCGTACCCCCTGTATATAGCTCCACATTGACTCTGTACCGGTACCCCCTGTATACAGCCTCCACATTGACTCTGTACCGTACCCCCTGTATACAGCCTCCACATTGACTCTGTACCGGTACCCCCTGTATATAGCCTCCACATTGACTCTGTACCGGGTACCCCTGTATATGGCCTCCACACTGACTCGGTACCGGGTACCCCCTGTATATAGCCTCCACACTGACTCTGTACCGGTACCCCTGTATATAGCCTCCACTGACTCTGTACCGGTACCCCCTGTATATAGCCTCCACATTGACTCTGTACCGGTACCTCCTGTATATAGCCTCCACATTGACTCTGTACGGTACCCCCTGTATATAGCCTCCACATTGACTCTGTACCGGTACCCCCTGTAATAGCCTCACATTGACTCTGTACCGGTACCCCCTGTATATAGCCTCCACATTGACTCTGTACGGTACCCCCTGTATATAGCCTCCACATTGACTCTGTGTACCGGTACCCCCTGTATATAGCCTCCACATTGACTCTGTACCGGTACCCCTGTTATATAGCCTCCACATTGACTCTGTACCGGTACCCCTGTATATAGCCTCCACATTGACTCTGTACCGGTACCCCCTGTATATAGCCTCCACATTGACTCTGTACCGGCACCCCTGTATATAGCCTCCACATTGACTCTGTACCGGTACCCCCTGTATATAGCCTCCACATTGACTCTGTACCGGTACCCCCTGTATACAGTCTCCACATTGACTCTGTACCGGTACCCCCTGTATACAGCCTCCACATTGACTCTGTACCGGTACCCCCTGTATATAGCCTCCACATTGACTCTGTACCGGTACCCCCTGTATAAGCCTCCACACTGACTCTGTACCGGTACCCCCTGTAATAGCCTCCACATTGACTCTGTACCGGTACCTCCTGTATATAGCCTCCACATTGACTCTGTACCGGTACCCCCTGTATATAGCCTCCACATTGACTCTGTTCCGTACCCCCTGTATATAGCCTCCACATTGACTCTGTACCGTAATACCCTGTAATAGCCTCCACATTGAGTCTGTACCGTAATACCCTGTATATAGCCTCCACATTGACTCTGTACCGTAATACCCTGTATATAGCCTCCACATTGACACTGTACCGTAATACCCTGTATATAGCCTCCACACTGCCTCTGTACCGTAATACCGTATATACCTCCACGCCTCTCGTAATCCCTGTATATAGCCTCTACATTGACTCTGTACCCTGTATAGCATCGTTATTGTTATGTCACTTTCTTGTGTTACTTTTTGATTCGATTTTTTTTTACTTTAGTTTATTTAGTAAATATTTTCTTGACTCTACTACTTGAACTGCATTGTTCATTAAGGGCTTGTAAGCATTTCGCGGTAATACCTGTTGTATTCGGCGCATGTGACAAATATATTTATTTGATTTGAAGCCGGATCAGGAGAGAGAGGTAGACTGCTGACTCCAAGCAGCCAAACTGTCAAGGTGTTAGAGTACAATAGAGTATTTTTGTTGTAAATCTTATTAGTATTTCTATCAGTTTAATGGAGGTGTAGATTACATCTCAAATTCCAGTGTTTGAACTTGTAAACAAGGCTGCATTGGATTTCCTTTAATTCGACTCCGTGCAGGCGATGGCAATGTCCGCTTTAGGTACTGTATAATGCTGGGAGCCATTTGTGTATTTGACAGCTGTAAAGCAACTCCACCTCCTACACCGTTAAAACATCCGCTAAAGCGTATCTGTTTGAATTGGGCCCTAAATAGTTTGCTGTGACATTTCTCTTTCAACCGTGTGTACTTAACCCTACAACTTAAACAACTTTAAGAATGCTGTTTGATGGACTTCTGTAGTGTGAGTGTCATCTGATGAAGATCATCAAAAGTTAGTAATTAATTAGTGATCTATATTTATCTATATTTCTGCTTTTTGTGACTCCTCTCTTTGGCTGGAAAAATGGCTGTGTTTCTGTGAATAGGCTCTCACCTAACATAATCATTTGGTTTGCTTTCGTTGTAAAGCCTTTTTGAAATCGGACACTGTGACATTTCTACGCTGTTTGATGGACTTCTGTAGTAGACAAGCAGTTTGTTTCAATTAGAGCTTTTTCATATTTACCTCTGTAACTGTAACACCTTAATTAATTAGTAATTAACAACATTTGTGTAATTCTGTCTAGCGTGACCTGTTTCCTTACCATGTACCCAGTTGAAGTCTTTAATGACTCTGCTCTATGCCAAGAATATGTGGGTGTTACAATTGTCTATTTGGCCAGATGTTGACATTAGAACTTTGATGAAGACGTCGTGTAAAACTCACCAGAGGGAATCTCACAGTGTGGGAGGTGTAACTGACGAACAGATCCCTGAGGACACTCAATGCTGAACAGAGGTCCGGCAGGTGTCCGGCCTGTGGAGTGCAGGAGACTGTCGTCCCATTGGACAGTCCTGTAAAGCACCTCCCCCTCCCCCTCCATCAGAAACACCAGCCCTGTCAACCTGCACTGGAACAGGCCTGCATGGGGGCACTGGAGCCTGGGGGCCGCAGGACAGAAGTGGCACTCATTTGAATAAATATTTTAGTTGGTTTCTCACCCAGGAAGCAGTGTATGGGCCAGGAGAAACTATAATCCATTGTTCGGTTTTCTTTATATTTAAAATAAATGATGTCGCTTTGACTACGGCGATATAATATATATGAACGCTGCTGCCACCGCGTTATTACGTGTGACCGATTTGACATCACTGTGATCTGTATCAGAAAGTGGGCTGGCTGTCACTGGTAAAGCAGAGAATGCAACATTGTATTCTATTCATTTACAGCTCTCTTGCAGAATTTCCCATATTACCTCACATCGCTTCTAACAAACAGAGGAAGGAAATAGACGACATGGCCAAAGGCACAGTATGTGGGCATCCCTTCAAATTAGTGGATTAGTTGCTGACAGGTGTATAAAATCGAACACACAGCCATGCAATCTCCATAGACAAACATTGGCAGTAGAATGGCCCGTAATGAAGAGCTCAGTGACTTTCAACGGGGCACCGTCATAGGATGCTACCTTTCCAACAAGTCAGTTCGTCAAATTTCTGCCCTGTTAGAGCTGCCCCGGTCAACTGTAAGTGCTGTTATTGTGAAGTGGAAACGTCTAGGAGCAACAACGGCTCAGTCGCTAATTGGCAGGCCACACAAGCTCACAGAATGGAACCGCGAGTGCTGAAGTGTGTAAAAAGTCGGCTGTCCTTGGTTGTTTTCACTACCGTGTTCCAAACTGAGTTCCCTAAAATTACCTACTGCCTTTTGGGCATTTTAGGGAATTGGTAAATGACCTTTTCACAGACAAAATGTACAGTGAGCTCTAAAGGTTGTGGCTCTGTACTCCAGTATTTTGGATTTGAAATGATACAATGACTATGAAGTTGAAGTGCTGACAGTCAGCTTTAATTTGAGGGTATTTTCATCCATATCAGGTGAATCGTTTAGAAATTACAGCACGTTTTTTTTTTACATACTGTAGTCCCCCCTTTTAGGGGACCAAAAGTACTGTATTGGGACAAATTCACTTATGTGTAATAAAGCAGTACAAATACTGCTTTAATATCATATCCTAACTTCCCCTGTTGTTCTAATTGTGAGAGGTTAGGATGTCTTGGGGTATGATATTTATGTAACTTTCTCGCTCATCATTATTCACGATTAATTATCCATCATTAGCAACATTAATGTAGAAGTGTTTAGAAACATATTCTATTCTTATTTACAATACAAGTGACTCCAAAATGACACAATACATTATTTACCATTCCTTTCCTTTCTGTTGGGAACAAAATAATCTGACCAAATGCATCCAACCAGTTTGTGGAGTCTGTAGCTTGATGTTAGTCATTCTGAATACGGGACCACATACTTACCTGTTTACTACACAATATAATATACAATATACTGAACAAAAATATAAAGGCAACATGTAAAGTGTTGATTCCATGTTTCATGAGCTGAAATAAAAGATCTCAGAAATGTTCCATACGCACAAAAAGCTTATTTCTCAAATATTTGGTGCACACATTTTTTTTCCCATACCTGTTAGTGAGCATTTCTCCTTTGCCAAGATAATCCATCCACCCGACAGGTGTGGCATATCAAAAAGCTGATTAAACAGCAGGATCATTACACAGGTGCACCTTGTGCTGGGGACAATAAAAGGCCACTCTAAAACGAGCAGTTTTGTCACACAACAAAAATGCCACGGATATCTCAAGTTTTGAGGGAGCGTGCAATTGGCATGCTGACTGCAGTAATCTCCACTAGAGCTGTTTGCAGAGAATGTAATGTTAATTTCTCTACCATAAGCCGCCTCCAACGTCGTTTTAGAGAATTTGGCAGTATGTTCAACCTGTCTCACAACCGCAGACAACATGTATGGTGTCATTTCGGCAAGCAGTTTGCTGATGTCAACGTTGTGAACAGAGTGCCCAATGGTGGTGGTGGGGTTATGGTATGGGTAGGCATAAGCTACGGACACAATTGCATTTTTATCAATGTTCATTTGAATGCACAGAGATACCGTGACGAGATCATGAGGCCTGTTTGTCGTGCCATCCGCCGCCATCACCTCATGTTTCAGCATGATAATGCACAGCCCCATGTCGCAAGGATCTGTACACCATTCCTGGAAGCTGAAAATGTCCCAGTTCTTCCATGGCCAGCACACTCACCAGACATGTCATCCATTGAGCATGTTTGGGATGCTCTGGTGTAACCAACAGATGCATATCTGTATTCCTAGTCATGTGGAATCCATAGACTAGGATCAAATACATAC
This sequence comes from Salvelinus namaycush, assembly GCF_016432855.1. NCBI lineage: Eukaryota > Metazoa > Chordata > Actinopteri > Salmoniformes > Salmonidae > Salvelinus > Salvelinus namaycush. The sequence continues at coordinate 39,581,425 of NC_052332.1, read as the reverse complement.
ATTTCCTAATATGAACTTTAACTTCGTAAAATATTTGAAATTGTTGCATTTTGCATTTAGATTTTTTGTTCAGTGTACTTTAATACACATATAAGTTAATTTGTCTCAATGCTAATACAAAAAGTGCTGTAATTTCTGACAGTCTTGCACTTTAACCTCATAGTCACTGTGTCATTTCAAATCCAAAGTACAGAGACAAAACTACAACAACAGAATTTACTGTCCCAATACTTTTGGACCTCACTGTTTTTTTCTAGCATTGTTTAGTATTGTTTATTTCTGATGATACTGCCTTTATTGTTGTATTTATATAATTTATTCTATATATTATATCATCCTGCTGCATTGTTTTGTATGAAGCAGGGCTCCCCTTGCAAAAAGACAAATGTTTAAAGAAAGAAATAAAACAGTCCTACAAACTTCAACTAACCTGGCAACCACTAGCAAACAATCAATGGAGGTAATAGGGGCGTGTTTTCTTTCTTCTTAATTAACATCAAACCAAATATGGAGTTGATTTGAGTTGATTTGGCCGTGACATTTTGAACATTTGCACACGTCATCACTCCAACTGAGCGGCTGTTTAGACACAACTGAACCATGAATTACACTTTCTCCTGGTTTTTAGACTTCTGTCAGCGTGAGGAACCATCTAACATAAAGGTTGTAAAATCCTGACCTTCCCCTTCAAGTGAAAAAACGTATTCATGGATAATAAAGGCTAACCTGTAATGGGTTTTTGTCAATTGTGGATGGATGTTTTTCAATTCAGGTTCTGTCAAAAGAGTTGGGGTCTGGAATAGAAAAAGGAACACAAACATGTCAGCCAACACTTTAAGGCCTACATTCTCTCTACTAAGCAGTGATGATGTTAATAACAACAGGATGCATTACCTACAATATTTGCCTCTGTTTGGAATGAGAGACTTTCCACGCCTGTGTTTGAGACTGTCATTATGCCATGCTTTGATACAATACAACTTTTATTAATCAAACTCTTATACATAACACACAATGACACAGAGCACAGAGTTAGAGAGCACTTTGATTGTCTTTAAGACCAACTGTCTAGCCATGGTGTTCATGTTGCATTATTGGTCCCTACACTCTACAAATTAGGGGTACAACAAGGCGTCTTCTAAGATCATCAAAGATCTCTGAAGAACTTTTAAAAGTTTGGGGGCAATTTTTAAAAGTTTGTAAAAGTTTGTTTCTTTTGAAATAGACTAAAATGAACAGCTTTGTTTACATAAACAACATGTCCCGCTAGATGACCATAGAGAGCCATTGGTTCTCTATGGTATAGTAGAACAGGGCGTGACTAGGGGGTGTTCTAGGTTTATTATTTCTATGTTGGTGCTCTTGGTATGGTTCCCAATTAGAGGCAGCTGAGGTTCGTTGTCTCTAATTGGGGATCATACTTAAGGGTTCCCTGTTCCCACCGGCTTCGTGGGATATTGTTTTGAGTTAGTGCATGCAGCACCTCTGATGTCACGGTTCGTTGGTTCTTTTTGTTTGGAAGTTTCACTTGAATAAGTATGTGGAACTTTAATCACGCTGCGCCTTGGTTCCGTCTCTCCACACAACCGTGACATCCTGGTGGTGCAGTGGACTAATTGATAAAGAACAATAGATCATAGGTTTGAATCTCACCGATGCCGTGTCACAATATAAAATACATGTGTTTGCATGATTAGTGAATTTCCATGTGATTGGAGTTCAAAAAAGTTTACCCAAAATAAGCTAGCAGTGTTATTAAAAGTCTTATTGAAACATTCAGTGAATGAAAGGACGTTACGGTAAAACTGAAATTAATAGAGTCATACTACAACAAACGAAACGTGACACAGTATGTAAATGATATCACATTAGTGCAGAAAATGAAGATATTGATTAAACTGCTGTAAGTGAATGCTTGAATCTAACAATGAACTATGCAAAGGAGGAAAAGCTGTGTGCATTAAGGAAATATACGCCTGGCTTAAATAGAAGCCTGTCTCTAATAAGTGCCTGTTGTGTTCAGTGATTTAAGAAAATAAAAGCCCAGGCTATTAATTGAAGTTTTACAATATTAAAAAAACCTTGTTATTAAACCTCGTTAATAAATTACATCAATAAAACCTCCCAGGATAACTTTTAAGGAACCAGAGTAAAACGTTCTCAGAACCTCCTTGCGACCTCAATATAAACGCTTTGATGCTAGCTTGCTAACCAGCTATGTTAAGTGTATGGAAGAGGCTAGCTATCTAGCATCAGCTTTGTAGTGGTTATGCGATGTGGAAACACTCGTTTTAAAATGTTCCTCCATTGGTCTCATTGTTGTCGCTTTTCTAATTCTGTGAATGTTACTAAGTAATTTTAACAAATTTGATGTTTAACGACATCACCTTCCTGATGGCAAGGCAAGGCAAGGCCTGACGACGTATCCGAAACTATATTTGGCCGACAAGAAGAGGGCGTGGAGCATTCAAGCGTGGTACGTGCATTGAGAGTGTTGGAGTTGGAATTTCAGTTTACTTCCTGAATTAACGGAATTAAAAGGGAATTGAACTCAACCCTTCAGTATGCCAACATTTAGGTTATTACTTACATGAATGTGGCTAGAAGTCTTAAAGCCCATCGGAATCCCTGAAATAAGAATCAATGGTCAACATTATTTCACTTGTTTTGGACTTGGAGACATCTGGTAGTCTATCTCAGAAACAAACCCACGGATATAGTATACACACCATTGTATATTTGTATTAAACCACATAAATAACTGTCAAACATAAATATAAATCAAGATATTCACCCCACATAATATTCTGTATAAGACTAACTTTCATCTGTGTATTCATTTTTTAGTAAGTCACCTATTTTGCCCCCAATGTCTTGGTAATTCAACATTGCCAGGTAAACATTTACTTCAGAAAGTTTTACAGTCATTACTAACATTTAAAACGGGCACCATCATGTGGAATAGACCTAATACAAGTCAAGGTATGACTTACCTCGATTGAATGTTTTTGATTCTTGCATTCTGGTTCCCTCTGATCCAATGGCATCATCCTTTTGTTTCTTAACGTTTGCTCCAGATCCCACTGTACGCATTGTGTACTTTATGTCAAAAGCCACAGGGCCACTGATATTGAAGCCAAGGTAAAATGAGATGTTACCATCCTTCCACACACTGGCCTGTTTCTGGGGACAAATCTCAATCTCTTTATCTGCCATACGGGCAAATGCTTTATGCACTCTGACCACTCCATTGACACGAAGAAGGTGATCCTGAATGCAAGTGTCCCTGATCTCTGCACTGCCTCTTGTTTTATTGAGAGTCCTTGATTTCCTTTTTTTCAGATGCGCACAGATGTCGTCTATGCTTGATTTGTGAACAAGTCTTTTCAACCCAGCACCTTTTCCCAGGTAAAACAAGGGCACAAGTTCCCTAGATTGTAGGTACTTCTTGTATTTGTTGTCAAAGGCCTGTTTCATGCACTCAACATACTTGTTAAGATCAATGTCATTGGTGACATCGCCCTCTCTTGCCTCCTCGGGCCAAAACAGCAGGAGGACAAGGAGGTAAAACTCTGGAGTCCAAAGTTTGGTATTTTCTTCCTCCATGAACTTCTGAAGAATGTCTCTAAGTTGTGGTAGAGTTGCGGGTTCTGGAGATGCGACTGGGCCATTGGTCTGGAGGATGTTGGCCAGGATGTAATTACAGGCAGTGTTAACATCGTCAGGGTTTTCTTTATTGATTATTTTCCACAGCTCTGTGATTTTACTCAAGTTCGCATTTCGATTGAGAGAGGAGAGGCCAGGAAAGGTAGAGGCCATTTTTTCTTTGAGTGTCTTTAATGGTAGGTCCTCTTTTGGACTGGGGGCACTTGTATACTTGCAAAAACAATCAACAATGTCTCGCTGAAAGTATGGTGTCTGATCCTTCCAGTTCCTGGGCTCAGAGTAAGTGAGGTAACTCTCAAAAAAACTATAAAATTTCCTTTCAACCGAAACTCTGAGGCTGGTGATGAAAGTCTGGTACTTCATGAGCTTTCTGTCCTCAAACATCGAGAGATGTTCAGCTGATATTTCCTGGGTAAGGATTTTTCTCCATTTTGGGTTGAGATTTGTGAGGGAATTATAAACAATGTTAGCAACCTGTAGATAACCAAAGATTCCCCTGTTGTTGAAGGTGTGATACATTTTTGTTGGACTGTCACCCTCCATGTGATTCACTGATTCCTTTTCAGCTAACTCCTCCTCTTGTTTGAAAGCCTTGATGGCTTTCTCTGCCCAAAACAAAATGTCTCTGGTCCCTGATCCACCTGATTTTCCATTGACTTGTTTATACAAATGGTTCTTATGAACTTGTCCCAGTGTATCAGCAATGAATGAGTTGGTGGGAACTCTCTCTTTAGCTTTTTCAGCCCAAATCTCAGCTCTTGTAAAATCAGACATTTTGATGTAGTAAAAACGTGCAAGAGATTGAGGGTAGAACGGGTCATGCTTAAATGTTTCTGACGCGGTTTTCAACACATTTGCACATTCAGGAATGCCTTCATGTTTCTCAATATCTAGAATTAACCTGGAAAAGATCTCTTGGCCATTTGAGGTTGTTTCTCTCTTTGTTAACATGTCTTTGAAGAACAGTAACAAGGATGGCTGGATTTGTTGTCTGGTTAAGTACTGCAGGAAGTCCAGTGTTGCAGAGCTCCTAGCTATACCAGCATCTGCCAGCAACTGAACACATTGATGTGCAAGTACTGGGTGTGCTATGCGGACTCTCTTGTCTTCTCCTCCATGTCTTGAGAATGTGACTATGAGATCACTGAAAGGTTGCATGCGTTTCTCAAATGACAGGTTCACACCGAAGGGGTCTTGATGGCTGAGGAATGCCTCACACTGTGACTGTAAGAGGTAGGAGCCAGGAACATAGGAGTTCACCAGAGCTAAAAAGGCAAAGAGTTTGGTGTTGCGGGAGACTTTGTTTTGCTGAAGATATTTGGTGATTTCTTTTCCCTTTTCTGAACAAAATGTTTTTGCCACGTATTCTTCATTGAAATTATTTTGCATTACGTTAAAGCCGTGAAACTTCCCCATCTCGTCTCTGTGATGCCTCTGTATTAGTTTTTCTTTGCTAACAAAGCTTGTTTTCTCTTTGTCAGAAAGACGTGATTTCAGGAGTAAATCTGCCTCAGTTCTACTCTCATCCTCCTCATCGTCTATGATACAGGTCGAGCGTATGCATTGTAGAATGATGACCACAGGGAATTTAGCACTGATTTTTTGCTCTGTTATTTCTCTGATGAGAAAGTCCTGTAAGTGGTCCCTCAGGTGTTCATTGTCTTGCAACAGAAGCACTGTATTCTGGTTTTCTGGATCACCGGTTGCAAAAAGTTCGACCACCTGTTTAGCAATAGTCCTGGTGTCCGACAGGGGGTCTTTCTGGACTTGTTTGCCCATATCTTTCTTGTCAGAAGACGGGTCGACCAGAACAGCACACCTGAGCTCTTTCCTCAGGTCCCAGAGTATTTGCATGGCCAGGGTGGTTCCTCCACTGCCTGGCTGGTGCAACAGCTTAATACTGTTTACACTCCAACTGCCCTGTCTCTGTAACTTGATGAGTTCCCTCAGCTTTTCGTAACCATCTCTTCTGATAAATTCAATGTCCTTTTCTTCTCCTCTAGATGTGGCACTGCCATCAGAGTTTTCCCTCTCATCAGCCAGGTAAAAGGTCATCCATTTGGGTGGGGTTCCCTTGTAAAAATCTGACTCCGTCTCCAAAGCTACTGCTGGGTCGATTTGCTCTCCTTCAAACTCACTTGCACTCAAGACGTCTAGAAATGAGAGTGAGTCCTTGAGTTCACTGTCCATGAGAATAACCCCCCCTCCAGCATTGGGTAGGGTTGGCATCACTTTGCCTGCCATGACAGGTAGCTATGTTGAGACTCTCTCACAGTGGAGGGAAAAGAGATTTGCATCTGTGGCATCTGATGACGCCTGCAAAGGCTGATAATTCCTGTGGCAAGGAGGGAGTAACCTTTTCCCCTAGGCTATTACTAAGTACAGCACAGATAAGCCTGGAATATCAACCACTCCAACTAATGTATTGCATATATCTTATCTTAGCGAATCACATGAGTGCGAGGCATGGCCAAGAATCTGAGACGTATAGTGTGCTCAGAGGCTGTGTTCAGAGAGAGGTTCAGAAAGAGTTGCCTGATTTGAGATCAAGCCAATGGTTGTTGGTCAGGACTTTGTTCCTTGCTTTCTATTGGGTTTAACAAAGGCCACATTTGAATGAAGCTTTGTTAAACAAAGACGATGTTATTTTTACGTGGAGCTGTCATTTGTTCCAGTTGATCTTGGTTATTTTCAACATGTTTTGTCATGTTCAATCTACAGGGAGAATATTCAGAAAACAAACAACATTTCAGTCAAAATAAGATTGAGTTTGATGAATGAAAACCAGGATGGACAAAAATGACTAAATACAATGAAAAAATACTGATACAAAATACCATAAAGTTCAAGGGACAATTTCAGCTTGATCTGATATAATTAAAACACTGCTGAATTACTCATTTTACAAACAAAATACCATACTTGTATTTTGTAATGTACAGTATTTCATAAAAATATATTTTTTTGCATTTTAGAATACAAACATACATTTGCAAGTAGGCGGGATGAACAGCAACAACATTCTTAGTAACAGTTACAAAAAAGTTTTACTTGCTATGACTGTGAAATGTTGTCGTTTACCTACCGTAATTGAGCAAGCCAATCTGAATAAGAGTGTCTGCTAAATTACCAAAATCAAAATATATAAGTGAAAATGAACACAACAAAATAAACTGCAAAGCACACTGGGTATTATTTTTTACCTCATTTCAGGGCGGAGCTCATTAAAATAATACTCAGCATGCTTTGCACGTGTTCACCTTTACATATACATTTATATTTTTGATGGAGCAGAAGCTCTTATTACACCCTAGTGCAATTAGACTTCTGATACCAATGCAGGTTGAAAAGGGGGGGCTACAAAATGTAAACGTATTTTGCATTTTGAAAATACAAATGACAGTATTTTGAGAATACCAAATATCGAATACATTGGATTGTAGTTCAGCCCAGTGTAATTCAAAAGACAAAATACTCAGAAGTAATTAAAATACGTATTTCTAATACATGTAAAAGACAATTTCAGCTCGATATTATACAGCTAAAATACTGTTGAACTACGCACCTTACAAACGAAATACCATACATATACTGTAAAAGCATACACTTTTAAAGTTATTTCCTAGTGAATGGGATGGAAGGCATTTTGAAACCCTTTGCCCTGATTCCTCACCTACTGTATAAAGCTACTGTAAGCTGTCTGTATTTGTTGGTCTGTTGCCATAGAAGCCAGGAAAGCCAGCAAAATATGACCCCATTGGCCCCATGTGGGTATTCGGTGGGTAAGGTGGGCACTAGCTATCCCACATCAAGCCCAACCTGCCCAGCACGTGCTAGCCCACAACAGCCCAACACAGGCTTGCCTACACCAAGACCACACCATCCCAACACAGGCTAGCCAACACCAAGCTCACACCAGCCCAACACTGGTTATCCCACACCAAGCCAACACCAAGCCCACACCAGCCCAAACACAGGCTAGCACACACCAAGCTCACACCAGCCCAACACACCAAGCCAACACCAAGCCCACATTAGCCTTACACAGGCCAGCCGAGACCAGCCCAACACAGGCCTAGCCTATACCAAACTCAAATCAGCCCAACACATGCTGGCCACAAAAAGCCCACACCAAGTCCAGCACGGGTTAACCCACAATCAAAAACCCAGCAAAAAAATTGGCAAAACACTACAATGAATACTGTAGTATTTACTGTGGTATACTGTAGTAGTTACAGTTAACTATAGTATAAATACTGTAGTAAAATAGAACTGTAGTGTACACTGTAGTATGTATTGCAGTGTTTTTGCAGATTGTAGTATACTGTAGTATTTATTGTAGTGTTTTGCAGATTGTAGTATATTGTAGTATTTATTGTAGTGTTTTTGCAGATTGTAGTATACTGTAGTATTTCTTGTAGTGTTTTTGCAGATTGTAGTAAACTGTAGTATTTATTGTAGTGTTTTTGCACATTGTAGTATACTGTAGTAATTATTTTAGTGTTTTTGCAGATTGTAGTATACTGTAGTATTTATTGTAGTGTTTTTGCAGATTGTAGTATAATGTAGTATTTATTGTAGTGTCTTTGCAGATTGTAGTATACTGTAGTATTTATTGTAGTGTTTTTGCAGATTGTAGTAAACTGTAGTATTTATTGTAGTGTTTTTGCACATTGTAGTATACTGTAGTAATTATTTTAGTGTTTTTGCAGATTGTAGTATACTGTAGTATTTATTGTAGTGTTTTTGCAGATTGTAGTATAATGTAGTATTTATTGTAGTGTCTTTGCAGATTGTAGTATACTGTAGTATTTATTGTAGTGTTTTTGCAGATTGTGGTATGCTGTAGTATTTATTGTAGTGTTTTAGCAGATTGTAGTATACTGTAGTAATTATTGTAGTGTTTTAGCAGATTGTAGTATACTGTAACATTTATTGTATCGTTTTTGTGGACTATAACATACTGTAGTAATTCATGTAGTGTTTTAGCAGATTGTAGTATAATGTAGTATTTATTGTAGTGTTTTTGCAGATTGTAGTATACTGTAATATTTACTATAGTGTTTTTGTGTTATTATCTTTGACAGAGAATTGGAGGCTTTCTCATTTGCTCTTTTACTATTACTGGAGAAATACTAAAAGAGCACATTGTCTATAACCTGTAGACACTGTAGGTAGGACTGGGGTCTGAACAGATTGTTCAGCGCTTCTGCTATTTTTTATAACCTGCATGTTGGGATATGGGGAGGGGAATGGGTATAAGCAAATTAAATACTGTAGTATTTACTATAGTTAAAAAAAAAGTAGGGTTTTGCAGACATTACTGTAGTATTCTACAGTATACTACAAAATTCTATGGTAACTCCTACACATGCGGGATACTATAGAGTGTAGTATATTTACTACAGTATAGTCGCATCGGTCGAATGTTGGCGACCTACATGGGGCCAATATTTTAACCCGGGTTGGGCCCAAATCGTGCCAATGTGAACATGTTTGCTGGGACTCCTACTTCCATGGAACAACAGTATGCAGGAGATCCTACACGTGACACTATGTGTTAGTTCCCATCAACTCCGTTCAAAGTTATACACCTCCCTGCCGTTCTCAGTAATTAAACTCATAGCGAATGTAATTGCCATAGTATGTGTATATGTGGTTGTCAAAACGTATTCAGTTTTCCATTCACCACCAAAATACTTTTATTAACACGTCTAAACTCCACCACCATCTTAACATTCACGTCCTCTGCCACCATCTTAACATTTACGTCCTCTGCCACCATCTTAACATTTACGTCCTCTGCCACCATCTTAACATTCACGTCCTCTGCCACCATCTTAACATTTACGTCCTCTGCCACCATCTTAACATTCACGTCCTCTGTAAACGTTGCCAGTGACAGGGGATTAGTTCAACCATTATTTCAATGAACTTCTGTCTAATACTATTTAATTTAGATAATCCCTTTATCTGCTTTGTCTTTTCCCTAATTTTATTATTGATACTTACTCTGCTCTCTCCTCTCTCCGGAATAGAGTTTATCTTGTGCTCTGTCGTCTCCAAATGGATCCTGCTGCACAGAGACAGATTTAGTTTCGTTTTTACTTAAATCACTCCTACATGTAGAAAAACATGATGCAGGAGGCGGATCCTACACTAGAGATTTGTCACAAATGGCCTTCTATTCCCTGTATAGTGTACTACTTCATAGGGCTCTGGTTGAATGTAGTGCACTATATAGGGAATATAAAGCCATTTAGGACACATACTGGGTGTGTTACTTCCTAAGGGCAGTTCACTCATAAAAGGGAACTGAATTTCATACATATGAAATATCTCACAACACCATGTAATAGAACTATACAACCCCAGTCTAACAACACCATGTAATGGAACTATATAACCCCAGTCTAACAACACCATGTAATGGAACTATATAACCCCAGTCTAACAACACCATGTAATGGAACTATATAACCCCAGTCTAACAACACCATGTAATGGAACTATACAACCCCAGTCTAACAACACCATGTAATGGAACTATACAACCCCAGTCTAACAACACCATGTAATGGAACTATATAACCCCAGTCTAACAACACCATGTAATGGAACTATACAACCCCAGTCTAACAACACCATGTAATGGAACTATATAACCCCAGTCTAACAACACCATGTAATGGAACTATATAACCCCAGTCTAACAACACCATGTAATGGAACTATATAACCCCAGTCTAACAGCACCATGTAATGGAACTATACAACCCCAGTCTAACAACACCATGTAATGGAACTATATAACCCCAGTCTAACAACACCATGTAATGGAACTATACAACCCCAGTCTAACAACACCATGTAATGGAACTATATAACCCCAGTCTAACAACACCATGTAATGGAACTATATAACCCCAGTCTAACAACACCATGTAATGGAACTATATAACCCCAGTCTAACAACACCATGTAATGGAACTATATAACCCCAGTCTAACAGCACCATGTAATGGAACTATATAACCCCAGTCTAACAACACCATGTAATGGAACTATATAACCCCAGTCTAACAACACCATGTAATGGAACTATACAACCCCAGTCTAACAGCACCATGTAATGGAACTATACAACCCCAGTCTAACAACACCATGTAATGGAACTATATAACCCCAGTCTAACAACACCATGTAATGGAACTATATAACCCCAGTCTAACAACACCATGTAATGGAACTATATAACCCCAGTCTAACAACACCATATAATGGAACTATATAACCCCAGTCTAACAACACCATGTAATGGAACTATATAACCCCAGTCTAACAACACCATGTAATGGAACTATATAACCCCAGTCTAACAACACCATGTAATGGAACTATATAACCCCAGTCTAACAACACCATGTAATGGAACTATATAACCCCAGTCTAACAGCACCATGTAATGGAACTATATAACCCCAGTCTAACAACACCATATAATGGAACTATATAACCCCAGTCTAACAACACCATGTAATGGAACTATATAACCCCAGTCTAACAACACCATGTAATGGAACTATATAACCCCAGTCTAACAGCACCATGTAATGGAACTATATAACCCCAGTCTAACAACACCATATAATGGAACTATATAACCCCAGTCTAACAACACCATGTAATGGAACTATATAACCCCAGTCTAACAGCACCATGTAATGGAACTATATAACCCCAGTCTAACAACACCATGTAATGGAACTATACAACCCCAGTCTAACAACACCATATAATGGAACTATATAACCCCAGTCTAACAACACCATGTAATGGAACTATATAACCCCAGTCTAACAACACCATGTAATGGAACTATATATCCCCAGTCTAACAACACCATGTAATGGAACTATATAACCCCAGTCTAACAACACCATGTAATGGAACTATACAACCCCAGTCTAACAACACCATGTAATGGAACTATATAACCCCAGTCTAACAACACCATGTAATGGAACTATACAACCCCAGTCTAACAACACCATATAATGGAACTATATAACCCCAGTCTAACAACACCATGTAATGGAACTATACAACCCCAGTCTAACAACACCATGTAATGGAACTATATAACCCCAGTCTAACAACACCATGTAATGGAACTATATAACCCCAGTCTAACAGCACCATGTAATGGAACTATACAACCCCAGTCTAACAACACCATGTAATGGAACTATACAACCCCAGTCTAACAACACCATGTAATGGAACTATACAACCCCAGTCTAACAACACCATGTAATGGAACTATATAACCCCAGTCTAACAACACCATGTAATGGAACTATACAACCCCAGTCTAACAACACCATGTAATGGAACTATATAACCCCAGTCTAACAACACCATGTAATGGAACTATACAACCCCAGTCTAACAACACCATGTAATGGAACTATATAACCCCAGTCTAACAACACCATGTAATGGAACTATACAACCCCAGTCTAACAACACCATGTAATGGAACTATATAACCCCAGTCTAACAGCACCATGTAATGGAACTATACAACCCCAGTCTAACAACACCATGTAATGGAACTATATAACCCCAGTCTAACAACACCATGTAATGGAACTATACAACCCCAGTCTAACAACACCATGTAATGGAACTATATAACCCCAGTCTAACAACACCATGTAATGGAACTATATAGCCCCAGTCTAACAACCCCATGTAATGGAACTATACAACCCCAGTCTAACAACACCATGTAATGGAACTATACAACCCCAGTCTAACAACACCATGTAATGGAACTATACAACCCCAGTCTAACAACACCATGTAATGGAACTATATAACCCCAGTCTAACAACACCATGTAATGGAACTATATAACCCCAGTCTAACAACACCATGTAATGGAACTATATAACCCCAGTCTAACAACACCATGTAATGGAACTATACAACCCCAGTCTAACAACACCATGTAATGGAACTATATAACCCCAGTCTAACAACACCATGTAATGGAACTATACAACCCCAGTCTAACAACACCATGTAATGGAACTATATAACCCCAGTCTAACAACACCATGTAATGGAACTATACAACCCCAGTCTAACAACACCATGTAATGGAACTATATAACCCCAGTCTAACAGCACCATGTAATGGAACTATACAACCCCAGTCTAACAACACCATGTAATGGAACTATATAACCCCAGTCTAACAACACCATGTAATGGAACTATATAACCCCAGTCTCACAACACCATGTAATGGAACTATATAACCCCAGTCTAACAGCACCATGTAATGGAACTATACAACCCCAGTCTAACAACACCATGTAATGGAACTATATAACCCCAGTCTAACAACACCATATAATGGAACTATACAACCCCAGTCTAACAACACCATGTAATGGAACTATACAACCCCAGTCTAACAACACCATGTAATGGAACTATACAACCCCAGTCTAACAACACCATGTAATGGAACTATACAACCCCAGTCTAACAACACCATGTAATGGAACTATATAACCCCAGTCTCACAACACCATGTAATGGAACTATATAACCCCAGTCTAACAACACCATGTAATGGAACTATATAACCCCAGTCTAACAGCACCATGTAATGGAACTATATAACCCCAGTCTAACAACACCATGTAATGGAACTATATAACCCCAGTCTAACAACACCATGTAATGGAACTATATAACCCCAGTCTAACAACACCATGTAATGGAACTATATAACCCCAGTCTAACAACACCATGTAATGGAACTATATAACCCCAGTCTAACAACACCATGTAATGGAACTATATAACCCCAGTCTAACAACACCATGTAATGGAACTATAAAACCCCAGTCTAACAACACCATATAATGGAACTATACAACCCCAGTCTAACAGCACCATGTAATGGAACTATATAACCCCAGTCTAACAACACCATGTAATGGAACTATAAAACCCCAGTCTAACAACACCATGTAATGGAACTATATAACCCCAGTCTAACAGCACCATGTAATGGAACTATATAACCCCAGTCTAACAACACCATATAATGGAACTATATAACCCCAGTCTAACAGCACCATGTAATGGAACTATACAACCCCAGTCTAACAACACCATGTAATGGAACTATATAACCCCAGTCTAACAGCACCATGTAATGGAACTATATAACCCCAGTCTAACAACACCATGTAATGGAACTATATAACCCCAGTCTAACAACACCATGTAATGGAACTATATAACCCCAGTCTAACAGCACCATATAATGGAACTATATAACCCCAGTCTAACAACACCATGTAATGGAACTATATAACCCCAGTCTAACAACACCATGTGAAGGTCTCATCTAAGGTCACAGACACAATTACACCAATTAATGTGTTTCATTCTTCTATAACCTCTTGCTTCTCTACCTGTGTGTGTGTGTGTGTGTGTGTGTGTGTGTGTGTGTGTGTGTGTGTGTGTGTGTGTGTGTGTGTGTGTGTGTGTGTGTGTGTGTGTGTGTGTGTGTGTGTGTGTGTGTGTTACATAGCCCCACGTTAACAATCCTCCAAAGCCAATGTGGACATGTTTGCTGGGAACTCCGCAGACTGAACGTTTTGCTTTTCTCTGAGGCTATTGGGTGCAAACGATATAGCTCTACCAAAAATATCTTACGTTTCTGAGTTGTAACAAGTATAATGATGTTATTTTTAGAGACAATAATAAACGTACCTTCTGTCTGGTCTACCCATACAAACACTGGACTTTTGGAGAAACCTTGACTATTCATTCCAACACACCAACTACAGCAAGCTTCTTTTTGTGTATCCAACAGAGATTCTGGTCCATGCATGATTACAAAACAGCAGTGACTACGGGCCAACTACTACACACACCTTATGTAAAGGACAGAGAGAACAGGTGAAACAGGTCGGAGCATCACCCTGCCCAATGTTACTATGTCCTGCCCATAAATGGATTTCCTTGCGATCTTGCCAGTGGGTGAGTGTTATGATTAACCAATAAGGCACAACAGGCTGTGTTCTGTCAGTGTACGTTCCTTCCTCCTCTACATCTGACACCTGACTCTACTCAGTCCTTCCCTGATGCCTCTCTGCTCCAGGTACGTAACTACAGATCTAGGTTAAGGGGTTGCTTACAAAACTATGGAAGCTCATTTGAACTTTTCTCCAAACCCTCTCCTCAGGGACCCCCCCAGACGTTTCACCATTTTGTTGTCGCCCTGAACTAGCATACCTGATTCTCCCAGTTAAGGGCTTGATGATTATTTGACAAGTTGAATAAGGGGTGCTAGTTTCTGGAATAGTTAAAATACATGGAACTGCTGAGGGTCCCTGAGAAGAGGTTTTATAAAGCCATAGGACATCTATTCCAAACCACCGGTTATACATAGGGTGGAAATAAACAATATACGAGGCTTTGCATATTTCATACACCATGTAACAAAGAGTAAGCCAACTACAGAGAGCATGGCCATGCCTATTGAAAGCACACAAATAACACACGACCACGTGTACACACACACCCACACCTGCTTGCCCCCTCACAGCAAAATCAATGGTGTACATTTAACTCCGAACGTATTTTCAGCGAACGTATAAGTCCCACTGAACTGGTGTTAAAATAACACTTCTGAACGTGTTCAAGATTTAACTCTGTTGCAGTGTTGCCCATTCAACTCTGAAAGTGTTCAAATGAACTTGACTGTGGGTTTTCCATAGCTCTACTGTAGAGTAATACATAACTCCTACAGTGTAAAACATAACACCTGATTTAGAGTCAACTGGACTCACTTTGCTTAGTTTGTTACACTTTCTCAGTGTAAGAATGTTTCATTTCCCAGTGAATTGTAGAGTTACCACCCATGACTTTATTTGTTAGTGACAGACACATGGTTATTTAATTCTTTAATTTCAAAGACCTGTGGCTTTCACCAAGTGAGTATCTAGGCGAATGCTATTTTCAGTTTAAACTCTATGACAATACAATACATCACAAAGCCTTTTATTTATTTTTTTACTCAATCACAGTGGTGTTAGGAAACTCCTGGTTTACAGGCCACATCAGGCCTGCAAGTCATTTTATGCTGGCTTGCAAAGTGATGTGTAATTCCTATTGGAAGTCAGGATATCCAATAGGTTGAATTTTTATTCACCAAAAACCCGCATTCAGAATTGAAAATGTATAAGAATACTTTTTTAAAACCATTTAAACTGGAGCCACCATTTCAGTAGCAGGTGCAAGAAAACTAACTAACTGGTTGTATGTTATTTATCTTTGTGTCGCATAAGCAGAGAGAACAGTCTATGACTTGGGTGGCTGGAGTATTTTAATTTTATTTAATTTTTAAAATTGTATCCCCTTTTCTCCCCAATTTTCGTGGTATCCAATCGCTAGTAATTACTATCTTGTCTCATCGCTACAACTCCCGTACGGGCTCGGGAGAGACGAAGGTCAAAAGCCATGCGTCCTCCAAAGCACAACCCAACCAAGCCGCACTGCTTCTTTAACACAGCGCGCCTCCAACCCGGAAGCCAGCCGCACCAATGTGTCGGAGGAAACACCGTGCACCTGGCCCCCTTGGTTAGCGCGCACTGCGCCCGGCCCGCCACAGGAGTCGCTGGAACGCGATGAGACAAGGATATCCCTACCGGCCAAACCCTCCCTAACCCGGACGATGCTAGCCCAATTGTGCGTCACCCCACGGACCTCCCGGTCGTGGCCGGCTGCGACAGAGCCTGGGCGCGAACCCAGAGACTCTGGTGGCGCAGCTAGCACTGCGATGCAGTGCCCTAGACCACTGCGCCACCCGGGAGGCCCACATTTGACAATTTTTAAGGTCTTCCTCTGACACCACCTGGCGTAGAGGTCCTGGATGGCAAGGAGCTTGGTCCCAGTGATGTACTGGGCAGTACACATTACCCTCCGTAGCGCCTTGTGGTTGGATGCCAAGCAGTTGCCATACCAAGCGGTGATGCAGTCAGTCAAGATGCTCTCGAGGGTGCAGCTGTAGAACTCTTTGAGGATCTGAGAGTCACCTGAAGTGTGAGAGGAATGGTGGATGCAGTAGAGGAATGCAGTGCTGAGGCAGAGGACTAATAGTGAGGACGACTGCCCAACTGTTACTGCTCTGAACTGTGTGTGGTAAGCTTTCTGGCGCCCAGAGCTGCTGAGGCATCACCCAAGTGGGTGCAATACATTGTGAAGGAGAAGAGCAGTCGCTACACGACTCAAGCTGGTTCCCAGAGTCCCTCTACAAAATCATCACCAGATTCCATCAACCATCTCCCTTCCTCTGATCAAGCCATCTACCATCCTTCTCCATCTTTGCACTCAAAAACTTGGCCTTTATTAGTTGACCTAACAATTTTGGCCAAAAAGGCAAACTCAGCTCCATCATTCATTGAATCATATTCATCACAAAACCACTGATATTGCAAACTACTTTAATCATTTTTTCATTGGTAAGATAAGCAAATCTTAGGACCTTCCTCTTTGTCGCAATGTGAATAAACAGTAATTCCACTACCCAAGAATAGTAAAGCCCCCTTGACTGTCTCAAATAGCCGACCAATCAAATAGCTTTACCAAAAATATCTTACGTTTCTGAGTTGTAACAAGTATAATGATGTTATTTTTAGAGACAATAATAAACGTACCTTCTGTCTGGTCTACCCATACAAACACTGGACTTTTGGAGAAACCTTGACTATTCATTCCAACACACCAACTACAGCTTCTTTTTGTGTATCAAACAGAGATACTGGTCCACGCATGATTTGATTACAAAACATGTGAATAAACAGTAAGTCCGCTACCCAAGAATAGTAAAGCCCCCTTTATTGGCTCAAATAGCCGACCAATCAGCCTGTTACCAAACCTCAGTAAAGTTTTGGAAAAAATGGTGTGTGACCAGATACAATACTATTTTCCAGTAAACAAATTGACAACAGACTTTCAGCATACTTATAGGGAAGGACATTCAACAAGCACAGCACAGATGACTGATGATTGGCTGATGATGATAAAAAGATTGTGGGGGCTGTTTTGTTAGACTTCAGTTCAGCTTTTGACAATATCGATCATAGTCTGCTTATTGAAAAATGTATGTGTTATGGCTTTACACTCCCTGCTATATCGTGGATAGAGAGTTACCTGTCTGACAGAACACAGAGGGTGTTCTTTAAACAGTGCCATTCGTTTTGTTACTAAAGCACCTTATACGACCCACCACTGCGACCTGTATGCCCTAGTCGTCAGACCCACTGGCTCCAGGTCATCTACAAGGCTATGCTAGGTGAAGTGCCGCCTTATCTCAGTTCACTGGTCACGATGGCTACACCCACCCTTAGCACGCGCTCCAGCAGGTGTATCTCACTGATCATCCCTAAAGCCAAAACCTCATTTGGACGCCTTTCCTTCCAGTTCTCTGCTGTCTGCGACTGGAACGAATTGCAAAAATCTCTGAAGTTGGAGACTTTTATCTCCCTCAACAACTTTAAACATCTGCTATCCGAGCAGCTAACCGATCGCTGCAGCTGTACATAGTCCATCGGTATATAGCCCACCCAATTTACCTACCTCACCCCCCATACTGCTTTTATTTATTTACTTTTCTGCTCTTTTGCACACCAGTATCTCTACTTGCACATGATCATCTGATGATTTATCACTCCAGTGTTAATCTGCTAAATTGTAATTATTCGATTTATTGCCTACCTCCTCATGCCTTTTGCACACATTGTATATAGATTATCTTTTTTTCTACCATGTTATTGACTTGTTTATTGTTTACTCCATGTGTAACTCTGTGTTGTTGTCTGTTCACACTGCTATGCTTTATCTTGGCCAGGTCGCAGTTGCAAATGAGAACTTGTTCTCAACTAGCCTACCTGGTTAAATAAAGGTTAAATAAAAATAAAAAAATAAAATAAAAAATGGAAGCCTCTCCAACATAATCCAGGTAGAATCAGGAATTCCCCAGGGCAGCTGTCTAGGCCCCTTACATTTTTTCAATCTTTACTAATGACATGCCACTGGCCTTGAGTAAAGCCAGTGTGTCTATGTATGCGGATGACTCAACACTATACACATCAGCTACTACAGCGAGTGAAATCACTGCAACACTTAACAAAGAGCTGTAGTTAGTTTCAGAATGGGTGACAAGGAATAAGTCAGTCCTAAATATAAAAAAAACTAAAATAATTGTATTTGGGACAAATCATTTGAACAAGTTGAGGTGACTAAACTGCTTGGAGTAAATCTGGATTGTAAACTGTCATGCTCAAAACATGTTGGTTTTGAGTAGCTAAGATGGGGAGAAGTCTGTCCATATTAAAGCGCTGCTCTGCCTTTTTAAGAACACTATCAACAAGGCAGGTCCTACAGGCTCTGGTTTTGTCGCACCTGGACTACTGTTCAGTCGTGTGGTCAGGTGCCACAAAGACGGACCTCGGAAAAATACAATTGGCTCAGGACAGGGCAGAACGACTGACCCTTGGATGTACACGGAGGGTTAACATTAATATGCATGTCAATCTATCATAGCTCAAAGTGGATGAGAGATTGACTTCATCATTACTTGTTTTTGTAAGAAGTGCTGAGAAGCTGAATGCACTGAGGTGTCTGTTTAAACTACTGGCACACAGCTTGGACACCCATGCATACCCCACAAGGCATGTCACCAGAGGTCTCTTTACAATCCCCAAGTCCAGAACAGACTATGGGAGGTGCACAGTCCTACATGGAACTCTATTCCACATCAGGTAACTGATGCAAGCAGTAGAATCAGATTTGTAAAAATCGGATAAAAATTCACCTTATGGAACAGCGGGGAGTGTGAAGAGACACACAGGCACAGACATACACATGATTAGACACACACTCTACTTACACGTACACATAGATGTGGTGGAGTGGTGGCCTAAGGGAACACATTGAATGTGTTGGGTAAGGTTTTATGAAATGTAATGTCATGTAGTATTGTATGTAACTGTCTTATGTTGCTGTACCCCAGGAAAAGTAGCTACTGGCTTGGCAGAACTAATGGGGATCCATAATAAACCCCAGGAAGAGTAGCTGCTGCCTTGGCAGGAACTAATGGGGGTCCATAATAAACCCCAGGAAGAGTAGCTGCTGGCTTGGCAGGAACTAATGAGGATCCATAATAAACCCCAGGAAGAGTAGCTGCTGCCTTGGCAGGAACTAATGGGGATCCATAATAAACCCCAGGAAGGGTAGCTGCTGCTTTGGCAGGAACTAATAGGGATCCATAATAAACCCCAGGAAGGGTAGCTGCTGCCTTGGCAGGAACTAACGGAGCTCCATAATAAGAGTAGCTGCTGGCTTGGCAGGAACTAATGGGGATCTATATTAAATACATAATACATACAAATACATAGGAAACGACACACTCGTAGAAAAAAGGGTTCCCAAAGAGTTATTTTGTTGTCCCCATATGAGAACCCTTTTTGGTTCTAGGTAGAACCCTTTATGGTTCCAGGTAGAACCCTGCTGGGTTCCTTGTAGAATCAACTGTGGAAAATGTAGTTTTTTTGCTCAGTGTGTAGATTGATGAGGAAAACATTGTTTCACTAAATTAGTCAGTCAAACATTCCCTTGTGAGTGTGTGTGTGTGTGTGTGTGTGTGTGTGTGTGTGTGTGTGTGTGTGTGTGTGTGTGTGTGTGTGTGTGTGTGTGTGTGTGTGTGTGTGTGTGTGTGTGTGTGTGTGTGATGTTGGACTGAAGCTACTGACCCGGTAGCTTGGCTATCTCACTCCTCCCAGGCTTTTGGAACGGAGGGTGGACAATGAGTCTTTCGGATGTAAGCAATGTCCCCACGCTCTCTGGCAGCTTTCATAGCTGATAAGTTTTTTCTGGCGCACAGCTTCAGAGAAGTCCTCGTTGAGGAATGTGTTGGTTACTCTCAAGTTCTTGGCTCTCTCTAGAACATCCATCTTGTCCTTGAAACGTAGGAACTTGACCACTACCAGCCTGGGTCTGTCACCTGGGCTCGTTACAGGTATTCCAGACCCGTGGGCGTGGCTTCACCTCAATCTACCTATGATCCATCTGCAGCTTTTCTGTGATAATTTTTCTCACACTTACTCCTCAGACTCCATCCAGGTGTCATATGGACTCTGGTATGCCATCCACAACAATATTATTCCTCCTGGAGTGTCCCTCTAGATAGTCTGTTTTTCCAGTCATCTGTAATAATGATTCACACACAGTGCTGATGCCATCTCGCATGGACTTAAAGTTTGTTGTCATCTTGCTGCAAGTTGTCACGGCCGTCAAAAGAAGTGGACCAAAGCGCAGTGTGGTGAGCGTATATATTCCTCTTTATTAGAAATGACGCCGACAAAAACAATAAACAATACAAAACAACCGTGAAGCTCAAGGGCTATGTGCCACAAACAAAATTAACTTCCCACAAAGAAAGGAGGGAAAAGGGATACCTAAGTATGGTTCCCAATCAGAGACAACGATAGACAGCTGTCCCTGATTGAGAACCATACCCGGCCAAAACATAGAAATACAAAATCATAGAAAAACAAAACATAGAATGCCCACCCCAAATCACACCCTGACCAAACCAAATAGAGACATAAAAAGTCTCTCTAAGGTCAGAGCGTGACACAAGTCTCTTTCAGGACATCCACCTCTTCTGTTGTTCTTTACAACTTTACATACTTTAAATACTTTACATACTTTAAATCCTGTTATGGATTAAAGAAAATTATACCTACACCATGAAGAAGGCTGTAAAGACGAAAGTGTCTGTGTACGCCATCCCTTGATGCAGTAAAACATTTAAAACATTGAATAATGAAATTAGCTTTTATGAGACATCCTTTTTTTAGTGTGAACCCATTACACCTCTTAGTCAGTCTGAATTCACAGGGTTTTATGCACCAGCCAAGCTTCTGGGAGAACGCTTTTAATTTAGGACATCCACCTCTCCCTGGGAAAAACTGCAAGCTGTTATTAAGGTCTTGGACGTCTCAGATCGTCCTTTCATTTGTTAGTTGAGTATTTGGACAAAGCTCTTGAAGCGATTTTCTTGTTGCTGTAACAATTGCTTGAAGACATATTTCTGTTGATTTAAAAGATCCTTCACCTGTAATAGCGAAACACTGTCCTCTCCATTACTCCAACCTTCAATAACTTTGGGCAAAATGTCGGTATCAACGTTGGCTAACGCTGGTACGCCATGCAATTCCAGCCAGCACAGCTCGTAGGGCCGATAGAAACAGCAACAAACAGCAGGGATTTAAACAGCTGGGGATGGAACCAGGGGAGGATATGGGCCTCCTTCCAGACCCTGGGGATGGAACCAGGGGAGGATATGGGCCTCCTTCTAGACCCTGGGGATGGAACCAGGGGAGGATATGGGCCTCCTTCCAGACCCTGGGGATGGAACCAGGGGAGGATATGGGCCTCCTTCTAGACCCTGGGGATGGAACCAGGGGAGGATATGGGCCTCCTTCCAGACCCTGGGGATGGAACCAGGGGAGGATATGGGCCTCCTTCCAGACCCTGGGGATGGAACCAGAGGGAGGATATGGGCCTCCTTCTAGACCCTGGGGATGGAACCAGAGGGAGGATATGGGCCTCCT
Source organism: Salvelinus namaycush (assembly GCF_016432855.1). Taxonomy (NCBI): domain Eukaryota; kingdom Metazoa; phylum Chordata; class Actinopteri; order Salmoniformes; family Salmonidae; genus Salvelinus; species Salvelinus namaycush. Next base: position 39,559,046 of record NC_052332.1, on the reverse strand, counting down.
TCTAGACCCTGGGGATGGAACCAGGGGAGGATATGGGCCTCCTTCCAGACCCTAGGGATGGAACCAGAAACCACCGTTAGGTAAAAAATGGTTTCTGCTATCAGGGGAGTAGCAAGCTGTAGCAAGAAAGGATTGAGTAAATTTGCACAGTGGATTCTTTTTTTTTACATCAATCTTAGGGCTCTATTCAATCCGTGTCACAGAAGTTCAGCTTTACAACATGATTGAAATTTAAAGGAAATGTTCCCGCTTTAGCAGAGATTGCAATCACGGTAAAACGCTGCATACAGTACGTCGGCTCAATGGGAAATCACCTTTACATTTCTATTGTGGATTCTGTAACGCTTCAGCTTTACAGACTGAGTAGAGGCCTTAAGCAAGGCATCTAGCACATCACAACTACAACATTGTTGAAATGAAAACAAAAGATTCACTGATCTTCCATCGAGCCAACTAGAGTCTGAGAGAGGGAAGCGTGGAGAGGGAAGAGCGGAGAGGGAAGAGCGGAGAGGTAAGAGCGGAGAGGGAAGAGCGGAGAGGGAAGAGCGGAGAGGGAAGAGCGGAGAGGTAAGAGCGGAGAGGGAAGAGCGGAGAGGGAAGAGCGGAGAGGCAAGAGCGGAGAGGCAAGAGCGGAGAGGCAAGAGCGGAGAGGGAAGAGCGGAGAGGTAAGAGCGGAGAGGGAAGAGCGGAGAGGGAAGAGCGGAGAGGTAAGAGCGGAGAGGGAAGAGCGGAGAGGGAAGAGCGGAGAGGGAAGAGCGGAGAGGTAAGAGCGGAGAGGGAAGAGCGGAGAGGGAAGAGCGGAGAGGGAAGAGCGGAGAGGGAAGAGCGGAGAGGGAAGAGCGGAGAGGTAAGAGCGGAGAGGGAAGAGCGGAGAGGGAAGAGCGGAGAGGGAAGAGCGGAGAGGGAAGAGCGGAGAGGGAAGAGCGGAGAGGGAAGAGCGGAGAGGGAAGAGCGGAGAGGGAAGAGCGGAGAGGGAAAAGCGGAGAGGGAAGAGCGGAGAGGGAAGAGCAGTCGACTGGCTGACCAGGGTCAATTAAACTAGAATTGAATTTAAATAAAAGCTTGCCTATACAAAATGCTGATTAAAAGCATCACTTATCACATTTTTCTCAGTAATGATGCCAGAGTCTGACTCAATTTGTTTAGGCAGGGAAGGTTGAGTTGAATAGTTGAGGTCTGTCTTTGGTTGTCTCTTTTAAGAGGAACCCAAAGGCAAGAGTCGAGAGAGAGTACATGTCATAACACTGCTTGACCAATCATAGCCGAGCATGCCATCCTTAGGGGCTGCTCGGTAATTCCCATGATTCCTTTCGAGGCCAAGCTGGTCCTGTGGGCCACTGGATGAATGTGTTTCGTCTATGCAAGGATTGAACGACTGAAGCATGGAGATAAGAGCGTTGGCCTCGGCCGGCTGTTGTCACTAATCCGTACGCACGTACACACACACACACACACATAGGCCGGCTGTTGTCACTAATCCCAGAAGACGAGGGAAGTGGTTGAAGATGCTGATTCCATGTTGCTCCCTGATATCCCAGCCTGCTCTAATTCCAGGCTGTGTGTGTGTCAGTGCCTTTGTGAAGACTTGAGTCAATGCTGTCCATGTTAAAAAGGGGAAAGGACAAATGCCTTTTTCAAACCTCTCGGACGATTCACAATTTAGCTGTAGCCCTTAACTAAACTCTGAAAAATCTGAATAACTTCACAGATCTTCATTGTAAAGTGTTTAAACACTGTTTCCCATGCTTGTTCAATGAAGCATATAAATTAATGAACATGCATCTGTGGAACGGTTGTTAAGACACTAACAGCTTACAGACAGTAGGCAATTAAGTTCACAGTTATGAAAACTTAGGACACTAAAGAGGCCTTTCTACTGACTCTGAAAAACAGAAAGATGCTTCGGGTCCCTGCTCATCTGCATGAACGTGCCTTAGGGATGCTGCAAGGAGGCATGAGGACTGCAGATGTGGCCAGGGCAATAAATTGCATTGTCCGTGCTGTGAGACGCCTATGACAGCGCTACAGGGAGACAGGAAGGACAGCTGATCGTCCTCGCAGTGGCAGACCACGTGTAACAACACCTGCACAGGATCGGTACATCGAACATCACACCTGCGGGACAGGTACAGGATGGCAACAACAACTGCCCGAGGTACACCAGGAACGCACAATCGCTCCATCAGTGCTCAGACTGTCCGCAATAGGCTGAGAGAGGCTGAACTGAGGGCTTGTAGGCCTGTTGTAAGGCAGGTTCTCACCAGACATCACTGGCAACAACATCACCTATGGGCACAAACTCACCGTCGCTGGACCAGACAGGACTGGCAAAAAGTGCTCTTCATTTACGAGTCACGGTTTTGTCTCATCAGGGGTGATGGTCGGATTCGAGTTTATCGTCGAAGGAATGAGCGTTACACCGAGGCCTGTACTCTGGAGCGGGATCGATTTGGAGGTGGAGGTCTGGAGCGGGATCGATTTGGAGGTGGAGACCGTCATGGTCTGGGGCGGTGTGTCACAGCATCATCGGACTGAGCTTGTTGTCATTGCAGGCAATCTCAACACTGTGCGTTACAGGGAAGACATCCTCCTTCCTCATGTGGTACCCTTCCTGCAGGCTCATCCTGTCACGACCCTCCAGCATGACAATGCCACCAGGCATAATGCTCGTTCTGTGCGGGATTTCCTGCAAGACAGGAATGTCAGTGTTCTGCCATGGCCAGCGAAGAGCCCGGATCTCAATCCCATTGGCCACATCTGGGACCTGTTGGATCGGAGGGAGAGGGCTAGAGCCATTCCCCCCAGAAATGTCCAGGAACTTGCAAGTGCCTTGGAACTGGCAAATCTGGTGCAGTCCATGAAGAGGAGATGCACTGCAGTACTTAATGCAGCTGGTGGCCACACCAGATACTGACTGTTACTTTTGATTTTGACCTCCTCTTTGTTCAGGGACAGACTATTCCATTTCTGTCAGTCACATGTCTGTGGAACTTTTTCAGTTTATGTCTCAGTTGTTGAATCTTTTGTTCATACAAATATTTACACATGTTAAGTTTGCTGAAAATAAACACAGTTGACAGTAAGAGGACATTTCTTTTTTTGCCTGTCTACCCAGAATCCTTGCTCCGGCCAAATGCTTCTCCACGCCCATGGACGTTAGTCTCTTCTCCATAGTGAGTCTGGATCTGAGTACATCCCCGACCCTTCAGCGAACACATTCAGGGCCGTCTGGCCCTGAAACCAATGTTTTGGCTCAGAGCCAGATCACAAGTGGGAAAAACGACGGTTTGAAAATTCATCAGTGGCTTTTATACTCTGATTGGTTAAAGACGATCCGGTCTCTGATGACTTTGTTTGGTACGACACTCCTCGTGTCCCTCGTCACCACAAACGACTTCAAATATGGCAGTCTCAGACAAAAGTAAGTAGCGAACGACAGAGCAGCGGATGAATTTACTGTGAGTCGTCAGGCTAGTGAACTAGCACACTTGATTCTACATGTCAAGCTCCTGACGATTAGTTGACAAAGTTGAATCAGGTGTGCTAGTTCTGGAATAGTTCAAATTACACGGAATGGCTGTCGGTCCCCAAGGAGAGGTTTGAAAAAGGCTGCCGCAGGACATCCAGTAATGTATGGTATACGAGACAGGAGGCTATGCATATTTCATACATGTTAGAACAAAGGCTGAGCCAACTATGGGAGCAATGCCGTGCTAATTGAAAGAACATAAAAACACACAGGGGAGTAACACCTCATCTCCTCTAATACTGTGATATTCTCATCTCCTCTAATACTGTGGTATTCTCATCTCCTCTAATACTGTGGTATTCTCATCTCCTCTAATACTGTGGTATTCTCATCTCCTCTAATACTGTGGTATTCTCATCTCCTCTAATACTGTGATATTCTCATCTCTCTCTCCTCTGTCTCCTCTAATACTGTGATATTCTCATTTATCTCTCCTCTGTCTGCTCTCTTGGCTTCTACCTGTCTCTCTCTCTCCTCTCTCTCACTACTCTGTCTGCTCTCTTGGCTTCTACCTGTCTCTCTCTCTCCTCTGTCAGCTTTCTTGGCTTCTACCTCTCTCTCTCTCTCTCTCCTCTGTCTGCTCTCTTGGCTTCTACCTGTCTCTCTCTCTCTCTACTCTGTCTACTCTCTCGCCTCCCTGTCTGTCTCTCTCTCTCTACTCTGTCTACTCTCTTGGCTTCTACCTGTCTCTCTCTCTCCTCTCTCTGCTCTCTTGGCTTCTACCTGTCTCTCTCTCTTACTACTCTGTCTGCTCTCTTGGCTTCTACCTGTCTCTCTCTCTCCTCTCTCTCACTACTCTGTCTGCTCTCTTGGCTTCTACCTCTTGGCTTCTACCTGTCTCTCTCTCTCCTCTGTCTGCTCTCATGGCTTCTATTTGTCTCTCTTCTCTTTTTCTCTGTCTTTCTATCTTGTCCCTTCACTGGCTTAATCCTGGCCTCTCTCTCTCGCTCTTTCTCAGCCACTGAAGCGGCTTAGCAGGATATATCTTTCCAGAATTCCAATGAGATATGACCACAGATACTAAGCTTACACACACTACCACCACATTGAACTAGTGAGGATGAGGCAGGCGAAGCGAAAGGTTTTACTCCACCCAAAATCTGTCCATGAAAATAAGCCCACGGAGTGAGGAATTTTTGTATGGTGGTCAACGAGTGTTGAATTTGGTCAACAAAAAATAGATTTGCTAATTTGCTATGTGAGGCTTATTTGATCTAATATAAGTTTTGTAATGATTATGTTGTTACGAATATACTGATATAAATGATAAAAATGAACGCACGTGGCATTTCGGCAACATAGATTTTTTTTAACCTTATATCAGAGTTGTGCCTGGTGTCATAGAGATAGATAGAGGACATCATAGATAAACCTGGTTTTAGCATGGACGTCGCCATTGAGGGCTTCCGTCAACTGGATGGGATCCTATGAGTTGGGAGCAATCAGCCAATGAAGAAGAAGAAATTGACCACTTTAAAATGGAGATAGCCTCAATGACGCTTGCCCATGCTGTCACAGAAGCTATAATGGTACAGATACAAATATGAGAGCTCTATCTATCTCTATGACCTGTTGTTCACACATGGATCTGCCCTTCCATTGGTCAGAATGGTCCCACCTGATCTCGCTTCCTTCCGCCTGCCTTCCATCTTTGAGGACATGTATTTCCATTGTTAGAGTTGTCCCAAAGAATTAGGAATTAGAATACCAGAATGGACATTAATCTTCTTATGATGGGATAAATGTCAGCCATTTTGGTCAGGGAGTTGGTCAACTGTTGGTTTGCCAGTTCTTTGATAAGATATTGTGTAAAATAATGATTTTTTAAGAATTTATCTGCACTGTGTGTTTGTTAGCTAGCTAGCCAGACCGTTTTAGAGGAATGATTCCATACATGTTTCAAATTAACTGACAAAATGGCAACATTCCAAAATGGCAACATTCCATTCAGACAAGGCAGTGAATCCACAGACAAACACTGGCTGAAATCAGTACATGATGGGACTTAGACAAGTTGTCAATGCAACAAGTACTGCTATTGTCTCATACTGTATCATAGCAGTCTCAGCTTTCAAAGATGTCTTTGTTGTTGAGACATTTATGGTCTGTTTACATATATTTTAGAGGTTATATACACAGACAAATTGCATAAAACTCGTTTAAACTGTATTTATAAACTGTTACATTTTAGGTTGGCAATAATTCTATTACACAATTTGTGAGATATCATATACCTTTGTTTTAGTTTTCTGTTAAATCAGGATTCTGCCTCTACTGCCATTCATTCCAATTAGACTGGTTTGGATTTCTCCCTGACCAATATGGCTGCCATTTTCACCCCATTCTGGAACTTTAAGGGTTTATGACACAGCCCCTCTAGTAATTTAATAGGATCTATATGGAGCGGTAACTCTAATATCTTGTCAATATAATAGAAAATCTTTGGTTGAACCCAATCAGTTAAATGAAATATTATAACATCAGCAACACTACAATTCACCACATAGAGATCCTATTAAATTACCATCTGAACCCAGATCCTCTGGTAGGCCCCTTGACCATCTGAACCCAGATCCTCTGGTAGGCCCCTTGACCATCTGAACCCAGATCCTCTGGTAGGCCCCTTGACCATCTGAACCCAGATCCTCTGGTAGGCCCAGTGACCATCTGAACCCAGATCCTCTGGTAGGCCCCTTGACCATCTGAACCCAGATCCTCTGGTAGGCCCCTTGACCATCTGAACCCAGATCCTCTGGTAGACCCCGTGACGATCTGAAAGGGAAGAAGGAAATATATTAGGTGAAGAAGTAAGAAGAAGAGAAAGTGTCCTCCAAAGTCTGGATTTCTTTGAATGAATAATTTAAAAGGAAGAGGATTCAGGGATTCTTAAATTGCCAAACCCCTACTCTTCATACATACATTATTCATAGAGCTAGGGGCTAGAGTGTTCAGAAGGGGGGACACACATAAAACACACACACAAACTCATGCACAAACTCAAACACAAATGCATGCACGTACACTCACAATGACATGCATACAATTGCACATGCACACACACAAACACACGCACACACACGCACACACACACACACACACACACACACACACACACACACACACACACACACACACACACATGTAGGACAGATACAGTATCATTTGAATATTTAATGAGGAATAAAAAAATACCTTAAGTAAACAGTTAAAGTTTCATCAAAGGTTGTCTCATCATTATGGTTAGAGCCATAATAACGTGTACGATATCTTAAAGCAGGATATCGTCAGGCACTGTCATTAAATTGAGCCTCTCTCTCAATTCAATTCAATTCAATTCAATTGACTTTATTGACATGGCAAGTTCATTATTACTTACATTGTCAACGTCTCTCTCTCTCTGTCACTGACCAGGGTCGTTGTGGAACCGGCAGGGGAAGGAGCTTTCCAGAAGGGAGGTGTTTTTGACTGGGCACAGATGGAGCAGGAAGAGACGTATAAGAAAGTGTGAATTGGAACCTGGCTCTGGTTTAGCCTCCACACCAGGAAAGGGTGTTTGGACAACTCCAGCCAGTGCCTCCACACCAGGAAAGGGTGTTTGGACAACTCCAGCCAGTGCCTCCACACCGGGAAAGGGTGTTTGGACAACTCCAGCCAGTGCCTCCACACCTGGAAAGGGTGTTTGGACAACTCCAGCCAGTGCCTCCCCACCGGGAAAGGGTGTTTGGACAACTCCAGCCAGTGCCTCCCCACCAGGAAAGGGTGTTTGGACAACTCCAGCCAGTGCCTCCACACCAGGAAAGGGTGTTTGGACAACTCCAGCCAGTGCCTCCACACCGGGAAAGGGTGTTTGGACAACTCCAGCCAGTGCCTCCACACCTTCTGAGCCTTCTTGACCAAAAAGAGTTCACGGTCCCCTATGTAGTAGTTCCTTTGGGCGGGGCTCAGCTGCTTGGAGTAGAAGGCGCAGGGCCGCAGTTTTGGGGGGTTCCGGTGCGCTGGGACAGCACTGCCCCGACTCCTACTTCGGAGGCATCCACCTCGCCGATGAAGGGAAGTGAGGGGTCCAGAAATCGCTGGACTGGTTTCACGGAGTTGGGGATGGGCCATGACCTGACTGCGCTGATGCGAGGCTCCTCCATCTCCATAGATCATGTTACAACAATCTTCGCAGCACAACGTGCTGGGCACGTATAAACCACTACGCCCCGTCCCAGCATGTCCCGAAACACCATGTTAACCTGTTTGGCGTGCAAGCCCGACGTCGGTACACTTATGACAACAGCCAGCTCAAAGTGCAGGGCGCGAAATTCAAAAGATATTTTTTTTAAATAATTTTTTAAATATTTAACTTTCACACATTAACAAGTCCAATACAGCATATGAAAGGTACACATCTTCTGAATCCAGCCAACATGTCCGATTTTTAAAATGTTTTACAGGGAAGACACAATATGTAAATCTATTAGCTAACCACGTTAGCAAAAGACACCACTTTTCTTACTCCATCAGTTTTTTACTCCATCAGTAGCTATCACAAATTCGACAAAATAAAGATATAAATAGCCACTAACCAAGAAACAACTTCATCAGATGACAGTCTGATAACATATTTATTGTATAGCATATGTTTTGTTAGAAAAATGTGCATATTTCAGGTATAAATCATAGTTTACATTGCAGCTACAGTCAGAAATTGCACCGAAAGCAGACAGAAAAATTACAGACACCAACGCCAAATAACTAAATACTCATCATAAAACATTTCTGAAAAATACATAGTGTACAGCAATTGAAAGACAGGCATCTTGTGATTCCAGACAATATTTCCGATTTATCAAGTGTTTTACAGGAAAACACAATATAGCGTTATATTAGCTTAGCACAATAGCAAACATAACAACAGCATTGATTCAAGGCAAAAATAGCGATAACGTAGAAACCACCAAAATATATTAATTTTTTTCACTAACCTTCTCAGAATTCTTCAGATGACAGTCCTGTAACATCATATTACACAATGCATATAGAGTTTGTTCGAAAATGTGCATATTTAGCGGCACAAATCGTGCTTATACAATGAATGTGTCCAAATACTCAAGCAATCTGTCCGGCGCCATCTTGGAAAGGCCCCTATTCTTATCGAAAACTATTCATAAACTTGACTAAAAAAATACAGGTTGGACAGCAATTGAAAGACAAATTAGTTCTTAATGCAATCGCTGAATTACATTTTTAAAATTAACGTTACTGCGCAATGCAGGGTGCGATAAAGCAAGGCTACACTGCAAGTAATGGCGTCTTATGCATTTTACTTTTTCCAACAGAACAATGAATTATCAGCATAAATAGTTCTTACTTTTGGATGAACTCCCATCAGAATCTTGGGAAAGGTGTCCTTTGTCCAAAAGAATCGTTGCTAGGTTGGAGAACGTCGTCTTCAACGTTGCAATTAGCAGTAAACAATAGCCATGTGGGCCAGAGATACCCAACTTCCTACAACGTCACGAAAATAAATACCCGAAAATTGCAATATACTGACATAAACTGATATAATTCGGTTTAAAATAACAACATTACGATGTCTTTAACACCTATATCGAATAAAAACAGTGCCGGATATAACTAGGAGCTAAAACAAGAGCTTCTAACATGACATGCCAAGACCCTCCCTGCGTCAGAGCGAAGAGTGGAAAGATGGGACATTTCGGTTCCAAGCAATTTATAACCTTTGGGAACTACGTAGAAACTCCATTTCAAGTCTCCCTATTCGCTGACACCCAGGGGAAGGCGTATGCAGTGCATCTCAACCAATAGAGGACAGGCAAATTAATACACAGGTCTCAGAACAGCCAGCAAAATTCTGCATTCTGACATACACATAGGAAAATTGCCAATTGCCTAAAAGTCGAGTTCTGTTTCACCCACAGATATAATTCAAACGGTTTTAGAAACTAGAGAGTGTTTTCTATCCAATAGTAATAATAATATGCATATTGTACGAGCAAGAATTGAGTACGAGGCCTTTTTGAAATGGGCACCTTTTATCTGGCTACTCAATACTGCCCCTTGAGCCCAAAGAGGTTAATGAAGGCCTGGAAGACTGAAGGAGCATTAGACAGGCCAAAAGGCATTAAGAGACACTCGTAATGGCCCGTGGTCATAGAAAAAGACGTTTTCCATTCGTCGCCTGCACAAATGCGCACCAGATTGTAGGCGCACCTCATGTCCAGTTTCGTGAAGTACTGCGCCCCGTGTATTTGTTCGATGATTTGTGGGATGATGGGTAAAGGATAGCTGAATTTAACGGTGGCTTTATTTAGAGTTCAATAATCAATGCAGGGGCACTAGTTTATTACTAGAACAGGGGGCAGGCAAAACGACAGGTCAAGGGCAGGCAGAGGTCAGTAATTCAGATCAGAGTCCATAAGGTACAGAGCGGCAGGCAGTCTCGGGGTCAGGGCAGGCAGAGGTCAATAATCCAGGGTGGTGTGACAAGGTACACAACGGCAGGCAGTCTCGGGGTCAGGGCAGGTAGAGGTCAATAATCCAGGGTGGTGTGACAAGGTACACAACGGCAGGAAGTCTCGGGGTCAGGGCAGGTAGAAATGGTCAAAACTGGGAAAACTAGAAAAAGACAGGAGCAAGGGGAAAAACACCGGTAGGCTTGATGAACAAAACAAACTGGCAACAGACAAACAGCGAACACAGGTATAAATACACTAGGGATAATGGGGAAGATGGGGCGACACCTGGAGGTGTGTAGAGACGAGCACAAAGACAGGTGAAACAGATCAGGATGTGACAATGCCACCATCTACCACTAACGGGTGCGGCATAAGCTCAATACTTTTAAAAGAAGAACCACTGTATCAAATAAAAATACTTTTCCTATTAATTACTTTAATTTATAAACTTCCTTTGTTGTGTTTTTGGAGGTTTAAGATATCCATATTTTCATTGGTGGAATATTTAACAGACTGAACAGTCATGTACCAATGAGATGAATTAGTTCCCGTTGCAGTTGTGTGTGGTGCAGTTACCATTCGACCTTGGTATGGAATAACTGATAACTGACGAAATACCTCAGCCTTAGGAAACCAATGGAGAAAGAAGTCACACTTCCTGATTTTGCACTCATCTTTATTTGACTTGCTGTAATACAGAGATAAAGACTGTATAAAAGACATACATTCAATATAACAATGTCTTCATTGTCTTAATTGAAAATAAAAGAATAGTCTTTCTTTATTCATACATTCAATAAGGATAGAACAATACCAGTATTAATAACCAGCAGGCTCTGACAATGTCCATAATGACTACAGAGAGAGTCCTAACACTTCAAGACCCTATGGTCAGATTACTTTTCATAAAGACATCATGGTAAGTAATGGAATCCAAATTTCTGGGTGTTTGGGGAGTGTTTGGAGCTGTCAGTGACTTGAGGGGGCCAGGTGTAATTGGTAGAGTGGCATTGGGTGGGATTGGGACAGGGTTGTCCTCAGTCGCGGTCCAAGAGCCTCAGGCCCTCCGGAAGGGGAGACAGAGAGAGAGAAAAGATGAGGGTTAGCGAGATCATGGATAAGACCATAGTACACCACATACACTGGGGGGCTAAGAACACAGTACACCACATACACTGGGGGGCTAAGACCATAGTACACCACATACACTGGGGGGCTAAGACCACAGTACACCACATACACTGGGGGGCTAAGACCATAGTACACCACATACACTGGGGGGCTAAGACCATAGTACACCACATACACTGGAGGGGGGCTAAGACCATAGTACACCACATACACTGGGGGGCTAAGACCATAGTACACCACATACACTGGGGGGCTAAGACCATAGTACACCACATACACTGGGGGGCTAAGACCATAGTACACCACATACACTGGGGGGCTAAGACCATAGTATACCACATACACTGGGGGCTAAGACCATAGTACACCACATACACTGGGGGGCTAAGACCATAGTACACCACATACACTGGGGGGATAAGACCATAGTACACCACATACACTGGGGGGATAAGACCATAGTACACCACATACACTGGGGGGCTAAGACCATAGTACACCACATACACTGGGGGGCTAAGACCATAGTACACCACATACACTGGGGGCTAAGACCATAGTACACCACATACACTGGGGGGCTAAGACCATAGTACACCACATACACTGGGGGGCTAAGACCATAGTACACCACATACACTGGGGGGCTAAGACCATAGTACACCACATACACTGGGGGGTTAAGACCATAGTACACCACATACACTGGGGGGCTAAGACCATAGTACACCACATACACTGGGGGGCTAAGACCATAGTACACCACATAGACTGGGGGGGGCTAAGACCATAGTACACCACATACACTGGGGGGCTAAGACCATAGTACACCACATACACTGGGGGGCTAAGACCATAGTACACCACATACACTGGGGGGCTAAGACCATAGTACACCACATACACTGGGGGCTAAGACCATAGTACACCACATACACTGGGGGGATAAGACCATAGTACACCACATACACTGGGGGGCTAAGACCATAGTACACCACATACACTGGGGGGCTAAGACCATAGTACACCACATACACTGGGGGGGCTAAGACCATAGTACACCACATACACTGGGGGGCTAAGACCATAGTACACCACATACACTGGGGGGCTAAGACCATAGTACACCACATACACTGGGGGGCTAAGACCATAGTACACCACATACACTGGGGGGCTAAGACCATAGTACACCACATACACTGGGGGGCTAAGACCATAGTACACCACATACACTGGGGGGCTAAGACCATAGTACACCACATACACTGGGGGGATAAGACCATAGTACACCACATACACTGGGGGGCTAAGACCACAGTACACCACATACACTGGGGGGCTAAGACCGTAGTACACCACATACACTGGGGGGCTAAGACCATAGTACACCACATACACTGGGGGGCTAAGACCATAGTACACCACATACACTGGGGGGCTAAGACCATAGTACACCACATACACTGGGGGGCTAAGACCATAGTACACCACATACACTGGGGGGCTAAGACCATAGTACACCACATACACTGGGGGGCTAAGACCATAGTACACCACATACACTGGGGGGATAAGACCATAGTACACCACATACACTGGGGGGCTAAGACCATAGTACACCACATACACTGGGGGTTTAAGACCGTAGTACACCACATACACTGCGGGGCTAAGACCATAGTACACCACATACACTGGGGGGGCTAAGACCATAGTACACCACATACACTGGGGGGCTAAGACCATAGTACACCACATACACTGGGGGGCTAAGACCACAGTACACCACATACACTGGGGGGCTAAGACCATAGTACACCACATACACTGGGGGGTTAAGACTGTAGTACACCACATACACTGGGGGGCTAAGACCATAGTACACCACATACACTGGGGGGGCTAAGACCATAGTACACCACATACACTGGGGGGTTAAGACCGTAGTACACCACATACACTGGGGGGCTAAGACCATAGTACACCACATACACTGGGGGGCTAAGACCACAGTACACCATATACACTGGGGGGCTAAGACCATAGTACACCACATACACTGGGGGGTTAAGACCATAGTACACCACATACACTGGGGGGGCTAAGACCATAGTACACCACATACACTGGGGGGCTAAGACCATAGTACACCACATACACTGGGGGGCTAAGACCGTAGTACACCACATACACTGGGGGGCTAAGACCATAGTACACCACATACACTGGGGGGCTAAGACCATAGTACACCACATACACTGGGGGGCTAAGACCATAGTACACCACATACACTGGGGGCTAAGACCATAGTACACCACATACACTGGGGGGCTAAGACCATAGTACACCACATACACTGGGGGGCTAAGACCATAGTACACCACATACACTGGGGGGATAAGACCATAGTACACCACATACACTGGGGGGCTAAGACCATAGTACACCACATACACTGGGGGTTTAAGACCGTAGTACACCACATACACTGGGGGGCTAAGACCATAGTACACCACATACACTGGGGGGGCTAAGACCATAGTACACCACATACACTGGGGGGCTAAGACCATAGTACACCACATACACTGGGGGGCTAAGACCACAGTACACCACATACACTGGGGGGCTAAGACCATAGTACACCACATACACTGGGGGGTTAAGACTGTAGTACACCACATACACTGGGGGGCTAAGACCATAGTACACCACATACACTGGGGGGGCTAAGACCATAGTACACCACATACACTGGGGGGTTAAGACCGTAGTACACCACATACACTGGGGGGCTAAGACCATAGTACACCACATACACTGGGGGGCTAAGACCACAGTACACCATATACACTGGGGGGCTAAGACCATAGTACACCACATACACTGGGGGGTTAAGACCATAGTACACCACATACACTGGAGGGGGGCTAAGACCATAGTACACCACATACACTGGGGGGCTAAGACCATAGTACACCACATACACTGGGGGGCTAAGACCATAGTACACCACATACACTGGGGGGGGGGCTAAGACCATAGTACACCACATACACTGGGGGGTTAAGACCATAGTACACCACATACACTGGGGGGCTAAGACCATAGTACACCACATACACTGGGGGGGCTAAGACCATAGTACACCACATACACTGGGGGGCTAAGACCATAGTACGCCACATACACTGGGGGGCTAAGACCATAGTACACCACATACACTGGGGGGCTAAGACCATAGTACACCACATACACTGGGGGGTTAAGACCATAGTACACCACATACACTGGGGGGTTAAGACCATAGTACACCACATACACTGGGGGGTTAAGACCATAGTACACCACATACACTGGGGGGCTAAGACCATAGTACACCACATACACTGGGGGGGCTAAGACCGTAGTACACCACATACACTGGGGGGTTAAGACCGTAGTACACCACATACACTGGGGGGTTAAGACCATAGTACACCACATACACTGGGGGGGCTAAGACCATAGTACACCACATACACTGGGGGGTTAAGACCATAGTACACCACATACACTGGGGGGCTCAGACCATAGTACACCACATACACTGGGGGGTTAAGACCGTAGTACACCACATACACTGGGGGGTTAAGACTGTAGTACACCACATACACTGGGGGGTTAAGACCATAGTAAACCACATACACTGGGGGGGCTAAGACCATAGTACACCACATACACTGGGGGGTTAAGACCATAGTACACCACATACACTGGGGGGTTAAGACCGTAGTACACCACATACACTGGGGGGTTAAGACCATAGTACACCACATACACTGGGGGGCTAAGACCATAGTACACCACATACACTGGGGGGCTAAGACCGTAGTACACCACATACACTGGGGGGTTAAGACCATAGTAAACCACATACACTGGGGGGCTAAGACCGTAGTACACCACATACACTGGGGGGCTAAGACCATAGTACACCACATACACTGGGGGGGCTAAGACCATAGTACACCACATACACTGGGGGGCTAAGACCGTAGTACACCACATACACTGGGGGGTTAAGACCATAGTACACCACATACACTGGGGGGCTAAGACCGTAGTACACCACATACACTGGGGGGCTAAGACCATAGTACACCACATACACTGGGGGGGCTAAGACCATAGTACACCACATACACTGGGGGGGCTAAGACCATAGTACACCACATACACTGGGGGGTTAAGACCACAGTACACCACATACACTGGGGGGGCTAAGACCATAGTACACCACATACACTGGGGGGTTAAGACCGTAGTACACCACATACACTGGGGGGCTAAGACCATAGTACACCACATACACTGGGGGGCTAAGACCACAGTACACCATATACACTGGGGGGCTAAGACCATAGTACACCACATACACTGGGGGGTTAAGACCATAGTACACCACATACACTGGGGGGGCTAAGACCATAGTACACCACATACACTGGGGGGCTAAGACCATAGTACACCACATACACTGGGGGGCTAAGACCATAGTACACCACATACACTGGGGGGTTAAGACCATAGTACACCACATACACTGGGGGGCTAAGACCGTAGTACACCACATACACTGGGGGGCTAAGACCATAGTACACCACATACACTGGGGGGGCTAAGACCATAGTACACCACATACACTGGGGGGGCTAAGACCATAGTACACCACATCCACTGGGGGGTTAAGACCACAGTACACCACATACACTGGGGGGGCTAAGACCATAGTACACCACATACACTGGGGGGTTAAGACCGTAGTACACCACATACACTGGGGGGCTAAGACCATAGTACACCACATACACTGGGGGGCTAAGACCACAGTACACCATATACACTGGGGGGCTAAGACCATAGTACACCACATACACTGGGGGGTTAAGACCATAGTAAACCACATACACTGGGGGGGCTAAGACCATAGTACACCACATACACTGGGGGGCTAAGACCACAGTACACCACATACACTGGGGGGCTAAGACCATAGTACACCACATACACTGGAGGGGGGCTAAGACCATAGTACACCACATACACTGGGGGGGGTTAAGACCATAGTACACCACATACACTGGGGGGCTAAGACCATAGTACACCACATACACTGGGGGGCTAAGACCATAGTACACCACATACACTGGGGGGGCTAAGACCATAGTACACCACATACACTGGGGGCTAAGACCATAGTACACCACATACACTGGGGGGGCTAAGACCATAGTACACCACATACACTGGGGGGCTAAGACCATAGTACGCCACATACACTGGGGGGCTAAGACCATAGTACACCACATACACTGGGGGGCTAAGACCATAGTACACCACATACACTGGGGGGTTAAGACCATAGTACACCACATACACTGGGGGGCTAAGACCATAGTACACCACATACACTGGGGGGGCTAAGACCATAGTACACCACATACACTGGGGGGCTAAGACCATAGTACACCACATACACTGGGGGGGCTAAGACCGTAGTACACCACATACACTGGGGGGTTAAGACCGTAGTACACCACATACACTGGGGGGTTAAGACCATAGTACACCACATACACTGGGGGGGCTAAGACCATAGTACACCACATACACTGGGGGGTTAAGACCATAGTACACCACATACACTGGGGGGCTAAGACCATAGTACACCACATACACTGGGGGGGCTAAGACCGTAGTACACCACATACACTGGGGGGTTAAGACCGTAGTACACCACATACACTGGGGGGTTAAGACCATAGTACACCACATACACTGGGGGGGCTAAGACCATAGTACACCACATACACTGGGGGGTTAAGACCATAGTACACCACATACACTGGGGGGTTAAGACCGTAGTACACCACATACACTGGGGGGTTAAGACCATAGTACACCACATACACTGGGGGGCTAAGACCGTAGTACACCACATACACTGGGGGGTTAAGACCATAGTACACCACATACACTGGGGGGCTAAGACCGTAGTACACCACATACACTGGGGGGCTAAGACCATAGTACACCACATACACTGGGGGGTTAAGACCATAGTACACCACATACACTGGGGGGGTTAAGACCATAGTACACCACATACACTGGGGGGTTAAGACCATAGTACACCACATACACTGGGGGGGTTAAGACCATAGTACACCACATACACTGGGGGGCTAAGACCATAGTACACCACATACACTGGGGGGGTTAAGACCATAGTACACCACATACACTGGGGGGCTAAGACCATAGTACACCACATACACTGGGGGGGTTAAGACCATAGTACACCACATACACTGGGGGGGGCTAAGACCATAGTACACCACATACACTGGGGGGTTAAGACCACAGTACACCACATACACTGGGGGGGTTAAGACCATAGTACACCACATACACTGGGGGGGTTAAGACCGTTTTACACCACATACACTGGGGGGCTAAGACCATAGTACACCACATACACTGGGGGGCTAAGACCATAGTACACCACATACACTGGGGGGCTAAGACCATAGTACACCACATACACTGGGGGGCTAAGACCATAGTACACCACATACACTGGGGGGCTAAGACCATAGTACACCACATACACTGGGGGGCTAAGACCATAGTACACCACATACACTGGGGGGCTAAGACCACAGTACACCACATACACTGGGGGGCTAAGACCATAGTACACCACATACACTGGGGGGCTAAGACCATAGTACACCACATACACTGGGGGGCTAAGACCATAGTACACCACATACACTGGGGGGCTAAGACCGTAGTACACCACATACACTGGGGGGCTAAGACCATAGTACACCACATACACTGGGGGGCTAAGACCATAGTACACCACATACACTGGGGGGGGGGGCTAAGACCATAGTACACCACATACACTGGGGGGTTAAGACCATAGTACACCACATACACTGGGGGGCTAAGACCATAGTACACCACATACACTGGGGGGCTAAGACCATAGTACACCACATACACTGGGGGGCTAAGACCATAGTACACCACATACACTGGGGGGCTAAGACCATAGTACACCACATACACTGGGGGGCTAAGACCATAGTACACCACATACACTGGGGGGTTAAGACCATAGTACACCACATACACTGGGGGGGTTAAGACCATAGTACACCACATACACTGGGGGGGCTAAGACCATAGTACACCACATACACTGGGGGGCTAAGACCATAGTACACCACATACACTGGGGGGTTAAGACCGTAGTACACCACATACACTGGGGGTAGAGAATAATCAATAGTGTTGCTGTGGACACTGGATAATCTGACTAACACCTGTTTGACCTCTGTGATACTGTAGGATACTGCACTTTACTTATCTGAGTCAATTTAGGTAGCATTCAATGTCCTGTGTTTGTGTTAACCATGGCAACCAGCATTGTAAATAAAGAGATAATCAGACTCCATGTCTGTGGATAATTTCCCCTTAATGTATTTTTCATGTCAGTCAGGCACATCTTTTCAAAGAAACACCATTTATTTACATCTCTAGTTGAGTAAAATAAGTTGTCTATTGTTTCAGTCCTTTTCACTTGTTGTTACCAGGTAAAGAACCAACAACTATTGGATAACCACGAGGAGAATAAGATGTCCCAGTCAGGGACATCTTTTTTAAGTGACACCATTTAATTTCAGTCTCTAGTTGAGTAAAATTAATTGTTTTGTTCTCATCACAAGATAATCCAGAAATAACAAGATAATCCCCAAAATTTGCAGCAAACAGCACCACACTGAGGCAGAAAACTGAATGTTCTATTCTCAGCCAGGCCCATCTTTTCAAAGAAAACACAATTTAATTATCTCTCTATTTGAGCAAAATAAGTAGTTTTGTTCTCGTCACAAGATAATCCTAACAATTCAGATAAAAGGCACCACAGTCAGGCAGAACAATAGTTTCCCTGATTGCCAAATGGCTGCTACTTAGAAATACAATAACAAAATGGCTTCTACTTAGAGATACAATAACAAAATGGCTGCTACTTAGAGATACAATAACAAAATGGCTGCTACTTAGAGATACAATAACAAAATGGCTGCTACTTAGAAATACAATAACAGTAGTTAGATGCCAATCACTGCTATAAACGTGTCTCCAATATAAACGCATAGTTTACACAGAGCCGCCGCGGACCTTTGACAAATAAATCTCAGTGTGAAAAGGCGTCCCATTGTTTGTTGTGTCAACGACCTCACTGTATTCACAACACTGGTGGTAACCAGATGATTCCAGTATTTTAGGTAGTAAACGTTGCCCCTCTGGGGTTATGTTCTAACTATTTATTTTTAAGGGGTGGATCAGCTTAATATTGCGGAAAGATTGTTGCTTCCATCAATGTAATTGTCTGCATCATTTCCAATGGGTAAATATATATATCCATATACATACACGTATGCAGACATATACACATATATACATACACATACCTATATAGACATACATATATATACACATACCTATATAGACATACATATACATATATATATACATACATATACACATATATACATACACATACCTATATAGATATACATATACATATATACACATACCTATATAGACATACATATACATATATATATACACATACCTATATAGACATACATATATATACACATACCTATATAGACATACATATACATATATATATATATATATACATACCTATATAGACATACATATACATATATACACATACCTATATAGACATACATATACATATATATACACATACCTATATAGACATACATATACATATATACACATACCTATATAGACATACATATACATATATATATATACACATACCTATATAGACATACATATACATATATATATACATACATATACACATATATACATACACATACCTATATAGATATACATATACATATATACACATACCTATATAGACATACATATACACATATATACACATACCTATATAGACATACATATACATATATATATACATACCTATATAGACATACATATACACATATATACATACACATACCTATATAGATATACATATACATATATACACATACCTATATAGACATACATATACACATATATACACATACCTATATAGACATACATATACATATATATACACATACCTATATAGACATACATATACATATATATATATATGTATATGTCTATATAGGTATGTGTATATATATGTATATGTATGTCTATATAGGTATGTGTGTATATATATGTATATGTATGTCTATATAGGTACACACATACCTATATAGATATACATACTTTTTCTATGAAAAAAACGTTATTATTCCCTGCAAACCCTGCCACCATTCCCCCAATTGGAGTAAACTAATAAACACTTCAGCTTTTACCTTCGATTTATACATCTTATACACATTTTACAGACACAGTCTATTTTACAATAGTTATATTTTCTTTGTTTTTATTCCTTCCTCTATTTCTGATGTCCATCCAGTTTGATTTCTATTTGTAACTGTGCTATTTCACAACATTTCTGAACCTATATACATTTTACAGACATCATATGATTTACATTGGTTATCTTGTTATTAGTCCCACCCTTCAGCTCCATTCAACCCCTCCCATCTATCTCTCAACATCATCCATTTTGCATTCATATTTTCCATATATTTTTCAACTGTGCTGTGATGCTTCACAAAAATACTGAACCTTTCAATTTTCATAGCTTCTACAGATTGTAAATTTAAAAAAAAAGTTTTTGCTAAAATAATTATTATATTATTGATTGATTGACTATGGCTTTTCAAACCGCCCAGTATTGCTATCTGCAGCGTTAGTTCGAGGCAAATGCTGCAATTCTTCAGTCATTCCTGGACCTGTGACCAAAATCGAGCTACATATGGACAATTATGGACAATACCAAAATAAATGATCTAATGACTCTGCCTCCTCACAGCAGAATCTGCAGAGCTGGGAAGATTGTATCCCCCATATATATAACATTCTATTTTGTACAGTAATTTCAATTAAAAATTCAACATTTTGAATCCGGCGTTGTTTTGCATATCAATTCATAAACCATGTGCCATGGAATGGGTACATCAAAAATCTCTTCTCAACTATTTAGCAATTTATTTGGCACAGCTGTCAGTTTTTTGGCCCTTAAATGAAATTGATATATGTTTTTATTTATCACACTTTTCTTTAACCATTTATGTTCTTTAATACAGGGCCGACATACAAGTTCCTTACTTTTTTCCCCTTCTACTTGCCTCTTCCATTTTTGTGGTAATGCTGCAATTAATTGGTTGTAATTTTGGGTAGAGCAGACATTTCCATATGTCTGTGTTAGCTGCATGTGTGACATAACTCCACCAGTCCTATTTATGATATCATTCACTAAAATTATACCTTTTTTAAGGTATAATTTTTAAACATATCAATTAGTATATTTGAGTTTAACTACAATATTTGTTTGTATTATTTGTTCTGTCTTTTCAGGTGGATTAAACTGAAATTGCAACCAACTTTCTAAGGCTTGTTTAAAAAATAAAGATATTTTGGAGATTATTTCCTTTTCAAACAACCGAAAGTGAGCAGGTGTAATCTGAATAAAGGGGAAAATGCCATTCTTGAACATAGGATGAGACATTTCTACCAATTTACTAGAGAACCAGTTTGGATTTAAGTATAACTTTTGTATGACTGATGCCTTTAGTGAGAGGTCTAATGCTTTAATATTTAATAATTTCTGCCCTCCGAATTCATATTCGTTAATTTTGTCTGGCTTGCCGTTCCAAATAAAATTTAATATTTTTTTGTTCATATCACTTGAAAAGCAGGTCACTAGGTGAAGACAAAACCATAAGCAAATAGGTCAACTGTGATATGAATAAAAGTTAATCAGGGTGATTTTTCCACAATTAGACAGGTATTTTCCTTTTTATGGTAGCAAGATCTTATCTATTGTTGCTAATGTTTTATAAGAATTTAATGGAGTGAGATGATTTATTTCTTTTGGGATTTGTATACCGAGTATGTCCACATCTCCGTCAGACCATTTAATTGGTAAACTACACGGTGATGTAAAATTTGCTTTTTTTTGTGATCCAATACGTAATATGGTACATTTATCATAATTTGGTTTTAATCCAGAGAGGATAGCAAAAGTATCTAGATCCTCTAAGAGGCCGTGGAGAGACTCTAATTGTGGTTTTAAAAGAAAACATGAATCATCAGCGTACAATGACACCTTTGTTTTTAAGCCACGGATTTCTAATCCCTTAATATTATTGTTTGATCTAATCTTAACAGCTAACATTTTGATGGCAATAATAAATAGATATGTCGATAGTGGACAACCTTGTTTGACTCCTCTAGATCGTTTAAAACTTTCTGAGATCCATAGGGGGAACAGACAAGGTTGCCCAATTAGCCCCCACCTCTTTGCCCTCGCCATCGAACCGTTGGCTGAGGCTATTAGAACGTGCCCTGACATACATGGCTTTGAGGTGGGCCCCCATACCCATAAATTATCACTCTTTGCGGACGACCTTATCTTATTTCTAACAAACCCAGAACACTCCCTCTCTCACTTGCAGATCCTACTACAGTGTTATAGTTCTTTCTCTGGATATAAGGTCAATTTAGATAAAAGCGAAATCTTACCGTTGTCTGTCTTTGACCATCATACCATCAAGCACAAGTTTCCTTTTAGATGGTCGCCTATGGGCTTCACATATTTGGGCATAATGGTGGATGGTAACCTGAACAACCTCTATAAACTCAATCTGGCCAATTTGTTGCAAAAGGTGGAGGGTGACCTTTGTAAATGGATGGACTTACCTCTCACTCTACTGGGTAGAATCAATGTAATTCAAATGAATGTCCTGCCCAGATTTCTATATCTGTTTCAATCTCTCCCTATCCCTGTTCCCGCAGCATTCTTTTCCTCTCTCGACAAGATGACCAGACGGTTTATCTGGCACGGCAAAACCCCTAGGGTTGGCCTGGATAAACTGACCCTGGATTACAGTCAAGGGGGCTTAAACCTCCCCAATTTTAGAATGTACTACTGGGCAGCACAGTCTAGGTTTCTGGCTCAGAGGTTTGACAAGGGTCCCTCTCCCTCATGGTTGAACATTGAAAAGCTTGAGGTAAATGATGACACTGGGGCAGAATTGTTTTACAAATGGGACAGAAAATCTATAAAAACCATCACAGACAACCCTTTAATCATACATTCTGTCCTGGCATGGTGCAAACTGCATGAGCTGTTCGGACGAGGGGGATTCCTTTCCCCTAAAACCCCTTTATGGAACAATAGATTGATTCCTATGTTTTTCCAGAATAGTAACTTTAGACCATGGTCTGATAAGGGGATCACTCTTCTGGAACATTGTTACGAGGAGGGAGTTCTTATGTCTTTTGATCAGCTGAAACAGAAATACCACTTGCCTAACAGGGACTTCTTTAGCTACCTACAACTACGAAACTTTATTAGGGTGTCTCTCAAGGGACAATGGAACCTACCTAAGATGTCACCTATTGAACAACTCTGCCACGCAGACCAACCACTGTTCAAGACCATTTCCCGTGTTTACGATGCTCTTATGTCAGGACTAACACTGCCTGGGCTAGATAAACCCCGACTTAGATGGGAAAAAGATCTGGGTATTGATCTTGATGAGGGTCTATGGAGTGACCTATGCAGGGATGGTGTTACATCCACATTGAACTCCAGATACAGACTGATCCAGTTTAATTTCCTCCATCAGCTCTATATCACCCCATCTAGACTGCACAAGTTCAACCCTGATATCTCCTCCCTATGTTTTAGATGTGGCTCAGATGAAGGAACATTCCTCCATTCCACTTGGCAGTGTTCAAAACTACACGGTTTCTGGCAGGGGGTATGCGATACCATATCCTCAATTCATGGGGTTGCATTCCCTCTAGACCCGGAGGTCTGTCTACTGGGCAACTTTACTAACACCAATCTTAGGCAAAGCCATACTATAAAGCTAACAGAAATATTGCTAGCGATTGCCAAGAAATGTATCGCCTTGAAATGGAAAATGGATTCCCCCCTGCCAGTTGCAATGTGGCTATCAGAAGTTAATAGTTGTATCCCACTGGAGAAAATTACTTACCGCTTGAGGAATAAGTTAAATACATTTTACAGAATTTGGCAACCTTTTATTGACTATATGGAGAATCTCCCCCCACATCACATTGAATGAATCTCTATATTATCCTTATATAATGTTTCACACATAACGTATAATATGTAGCCTACGGCAGGTGACCATATGATCCAATGTCTCATTATAATTTTTTTTTATTGTATGTCTGTATATATAATTATAATTTGTTTTATTTTTTCTTTCTTTGTTATGCTCATCTGTTATTGTCATTTTGTCCTATTGTTGTCTAATATCTTTTCACGTTTGTCTTGAATGTTGTTAATTGGAAAATGCAAAAATAAAATATAAAAAAAAAAAAAACTTTCTGAGATATAGCCATTATTTACTATTTTACACCTAGGGTTACTATACATAATTTTAACCCATTTTATAAGAGATTCCCCAAAATTGAAATATTCTAGGCATTTATATATAAACTCCAGTCGTACTTTATCAAAAGCCTTTTCAAAATCAGCTATGAAAACCAGGCCTGGTGTCCCCGATATTATTGTTATGTTCTTCCTATTTAAAAAATAATAGGTGGGCCTACCTGTTTATTAATAGGGACAGAATAGCATTGTTTATCTCCTCCAATAATGAAGGCTGCAGCTCAGCTTCAGAATGCCATAAAGGCCTGATTGGTGGAGTGCTGCAGAGGCGGTTCTACTTCTGGAAAGTTCTCCCATCTCCACAGTGGAACTCTGGAGCTCTGTCAGAGTGACCATCGGGTTCTTGGTCACCTCCCTGACCAATGCCCTTCTCCCATGATTGCTCAGTTTGGCCGGGTGCCCAGCTCTAGGAAGAGTCTTGGTGGTTCCAAACTTCTTCCATTCAGGAGTGATGAAGGCCACTGAGTTCATGGGAACCTTCATTCCTGCAGAAATGTTTTGGTACTCTTCCCCAGATCTGTGCCTCATCAGTCCTGTCTCGAAGCTCAACATACAATTCCTTTGACTTCATGACTTGATTTTTGCACTGATATGCGCTTTCAACTGTGGGACCTTGTATAGACAGATGTGTGCCTTTCCAAATCATGTCCAATCAATTGAATTGACCACAGGTGGACTCCAATCAAGTTGTAGAAATGTCTCAAGGATGATCAATGGAAACAGGATGCACCTGAGTTCAATTTTGAATCTCTTAGCAAAGGGCCTGAATACTTATATAAATACGTTTTATATATATATTT
Source organism: Salvelinus namaycush (assembly GCF_016432855.1). Lineage (NCBI taxonomy): Eukaryota > Metazoa > Chordata > Actinopteri > Salmoniformes > Salmonidae > Salvelinus > Salvelinus namaycush. The sequence continues at coordinate 39,533,468 of NC_052332.1, read as the reverse complement.
TTACTGTATAAATGTGCAGAAAATTCAAAAAACTTGTTTTTTCTTTGTCATTATGGGGTATTTGTTTGTAGTTTGCTGAGGATTTATTTGTATTTAATCCATTTTATAATAAGGCTTTAACGTAACAAAATGTGGAAAAAGTCAAGGGGTCTGAATACTTGAATCCGAAGGCACTGTATCCACTGAACACAAAAATCACAACAAGTTGGTTCCTGTTTCAGTCATGTCTTTGGTCACGTTTGTGTGGGTCAAACAAAAACATCCTAATAATTGGTTGACAATAAAGTCTCCCAAAATGGATGAAGTCATTAAAGAGCAACTGCAGAAACTTGCAGTTGATTGCAGTCAGAACTTCATGACCTTTGATCACATGATTTTTGTGAAGTTCATGCCGTCGACATGTAGGCCATACTCTGACCATTTTTAAAACCTAATGCAACACTATGAAACTTGAACGAGCCCATATAGGCGCAAGTCAGACATTTGTTTCCAGGTTTCCTCTCCTTCCTTCCATTTGACAGTTTCAAAAGGAGGAGAGGAAAGGAGGAGAGGATGCAAGGAGTCAACGTAATCAGATTGAGAAAAGGCCCTCAAATGTGCCATCTAATCAAACTCTCTGGGGTGGGAACTTTTGGTCGCGTTCCCTTACTCAGACGTTGCATGCACCAACCAACGGTTGCGTGCTTCGTCATTCACTTTGCCGTCGAGTAACAGATTGTTATAACATATAATGTGCTTAGCTGATACTTAAAATACCATCCAGGAGTTGACGGCATGCATCAACAACACCTTGGCAGAGGAACCCATAATCGAACCCAGAGGAACCCATAATGGAACCAAGAGGAACCCATAATGGAACTCATTAGAGGAACCCAGAGGAACCCATAATGGAACACATAATGGAACTCATAAGAGGAACCCGGAGGAACCCATAATGAAATCCATAATGGAACACATAAGAGGAACCCGGAGGAACCCATAATGGAACCCAGAGGAACCCATAATGGAACCCAGAGGAACCCATAGGAGGAACCCATAATGTGGATGCTGCAGCAGACACAGTAATAACACGCAGGCTGGTACATACACAATTCATTTCTGATTTCATTTAGAGTATATTCATTAAATAAAATCCCACACGCAGGTCAACAGTATTGATTTTAATAGTTGAACAGAGGTATAGGTATCGCATACAACTGATTCTAATACACTGGGGAGAGGAGTTGAACTGAACGCACCACGTTTCCCAGATAGCTACGGTGGTGACTGGTTAAACACTACAGCAAAGTTGGTTAAGTGTGAAGATATATGTAGAAACAACTCCTCCAATAGAAACCCCCCGATCATGGCGATGTCATGACGACGTTGGCTAGCATAAACGCATGCACAGAAACACGTCATCGCGGTCTAACGGTCGTCACACGCTGAACTGCGCACTCCTTCCATATCAAGTTGTTTGTTTGTCTTTTTTGTTTATTGAGGAAAGTGAGAAGGTGTCCGTGTGACACGTCGACGAGGTCGTAGTAAGAACATGGTCAGCTACTCAGAACATCGGTTTAAATCTAGGTTGTTGCCTTTTCAAAAATAAAGAAAATGAACAACTAAAAGGAATAATTCTCAACTTCCCTCATTGACTTCTCTTAACCTCGGTCAGGTCCGCCGAGTCTGATTCGCAAGCGTTCCCATAAGTCTCGCGAGTTTAGAAACTATGTGACTACGGTACCCTGAAGACACCGTGAAGAGGAAAGTTGTCGTCATTCCCCGAGTCGTGTGACAGGAAGTTGATCCAGGCCGACTGTCTGTTTATTAGATATGAATGTACACTGACTCGTATTGTTATGGGTTTTTTAGATGTAGATAAAGAAATATATTGTGAACTATTAAAATAAATTAAATTATATTATTTACATAGAGTACAAACAAGACCCTGTCACCAAACCATGTTCTGTTAAAGAGTTAGTTAGTCCGGATGTAAGTCCCAGATGGCACCCTATTCAATATAGTACACTACGTCTGACCAGAACACTACGGGTACCATTTGAGACGTCTCCCACTGTGCTCCTCTGGCTACATGGAGAGAACAGTGAATAGTGTTGCAGATATAGATATTACATCTATAGAAAATACATTGTTCTCTTTTCCTTGTGAAATGTGATCTATGTTACTTATTTCTACCTGCAACACCGTGTGTCGACGGACAGAGAGTACCTCGGGGTCGAGTCGTGTTCAGAAGAGCACAAAATAAGGAAAACGTTAATTAAAGCTTTCTAATTAGCCAAGTTAGTTTGGTTCCTACTACATTTAGAAATGTTTTGTGTCTACTGAACAGACCTCTGGTCTTGTCTTGGCCATAATAAACCCCTGTCTACTGAACAGACCTCTGGTCTTGTCTTAGCCATAATAAACCCCTGTCTACTGGACTGGAAGTGGAGTCCAGGTGCAGCTAGCATGTAGTTGAGCTATGGTCTGTAAATTGTTCATGTGTACTGAAGTATAGCTAGTAGCCAAACACTACAGAAAGACATCAGTGTTCTGGAGAGAGTAGGGTGAGGAAGAAGAGGAAGAGTATGGAGTTGCGTATCGACCACCTCTCGCTTTCTCCTTTCTGTTCATCTCTTTCTTTCAGCTGCTTGTGAGAGAGATCAGACCGTTCATCTAGGAAGTGCCTGATCCAGAAAAACTAACTGTAGCTAAATATACCTATACATTTTTCTCTATTTCACTACTTTTCAATTGTTCTGTTTCCAAAACAAGTTCTTTAGAAACATTAACCACCATACGACATCATTTTTCTTCAAACTTCAGTGGAAAAAATGACTAAATTTAAAAGACAAATACAAACATGGAGTGTTGTATTAAAAGGTGTCCCATAGGTGGCTGCTGGTACAGGTTGACCCAGACTGTATCTAGAGGAGAGTCAGTCCTTGCTACTACGTAGAACTCTGATCCTCACAAAGGGTTAACTAGCATGTCAACCCTCTTCAGATCTACAGCTCTCCAACATGTGCTCTGTTCCATGAGAAGATGTTTGGAAAAGTCCTTTATGTCTTCTTCACCTCTTCTCCTTTTTCTTGACCATCGGCCACCGACCTGTCCCCTGTCCCCAGTCCCCAGTCACTCTGTCTCTCCCCTCCCCTGTCCCCAGTCCCTCTATCTCTCCCCTCCCCTATTCCCTGTCCCTCTGTCTCCCCCGCCCTGTTCCCAGTCCCTCTATCTCTCCCCTGTCCCCAGTCCCTCTATCTCTCCCCTGTCCCCAGTCCCTCTATCTCTCCCCTGTCCCCAGTCCCTCTATCTCTCCCCTGTCCCCAGTCCATCTATCTCTCCCCTCCCCTGTCCCCAGTCCCTCTATCTCTCCCCTGCCCCCAGTCCCTCTATCTCTCCCCTGTCCCCAGTCCCTCTATCTCTCCCCTGTCCCCAGTCCCTCTATCTCTCCCCTCCCCTGTCCCCAGTCCCTCTGTCTCCCCCGCCCTGTTCCCAGTCCCTCTATCTCTCCCCTGTCCCCCAGTCCCTCTATCTCTCCCCTGTCCCCAGTCCCTCTATCTCTCCCCTGTCCCCAGTCCCTCTATCTCTCCCCTGTCCCCAGTCCATCTATCTCTCCCCTCCCCTGTCCCCAGTCCCTCTATCTCTCCCCTGTCCCCCGTCCCTCTATCTCTCCCCTGTCCCCAGTCCCTCTATCTCTCCCCTGTCCCCAGTCCCTCTATCTCTCCCCTGTCCCCAGTCCCTCTATCTCTCCCCTGTCCCCAGTCCCTCTATCTCTCCCATCCCCTGTCCCCAGTCCCTCTATCTCTCCCCTCCCCTGTCCCCAGTCCCTCTATCTCTCCCCTGCCCCCAGCCCCTCTATCTCTCCCCTGTCCCCAGTCCCTCTATCTCTCCCCTCCCCTATTCCCTGTCCCTCTGTCTCCCCTCCCCTGTCCCCAGTCTCTCTATCTCTCCCCTCCCCTGTCCCCAGTCCCTCTGTTCTGTTCTAGAAGGGGGAGATGGGGGGGAAAGGGGGAGGAGGAAAGACCACTCCCCTATCTCCTCTACTTTCCTCCCCTACATCTAGAAGGGGGAGTTAGGAGAACATGTCACCCTTCTTCTCCCATCTCTACCATCTCTCTACCTCTAAAAGGGGAAGTTAGGAGAACGTATCACCCCTCTTCTCGCATCTCTCCCCCCTTACTTCTATAAAAATGGGAGTTAGGAGAACATATGACCCCTCTTCTCCCATCTCTACCATCTCCCTACCTCTAAAAGGGGGAGTTAGGAGAACATATGACCCCTCTTCTCCCATCTCTACCATCTCCCTACCTCTAAAAGGGTGCGTTAGGAGAACATATGACCCCTCTCCCTACCTCTAAAAGGGGGCGTTAGGAAAACATATGACCCCTCTTCTCCCATCTCTACCCTCTCCCTACCTCTAAAAGGGGGCGTTAGGAGAACATATGACCCCTCTCCCTACCTCTAAAAGGGGGAGTTAGGAGAACATATGACCCCTCTTCTCCCATCTCTACCCTCTCCCTACCTCTAAAAGGGGGAGTTAGGAGAACATATGACCCCTCTCCCTACCTCTAAAAGGGGGAGTTAGGAGAACATATGACCCCTCTCCCTACCTCTAAAAGGGGGAGTTAGGAGAACATATGACCCCTCTCCCTACCTCTAAAAGGGGGAGTTAGGAGAACATATGACCCCTCTCCCTACCTCTAAAAGGGGGAGTTAGGAGAACATATGACCCCTCTCCCTACCTCTAAAAGGGGGAGTTAGGAGAACATATGACCCCTCTCCCCACCTCTAAAAGGGGGAGTTAGGAGAACATATGACCCCTCTCCCTACCTCTAAAAGGGGGAGTTAGGAGAACATATGACCCCTCTCCCTACCTCTAAAAGGGGGCGTTAGGAGAACATATGACCCCTCTTCTCACCTCTAAAAGGGGGAGTTAGGAGAACATATGACCCCTCTCCCCACCTCTAAAAGGGGGAGTTAGGAGAACATATTACCACTCTCCCTACCTCTAAAAGGGGGCGTTAGGAGAACATTTGATCCCTCTCCCTACCTCTAAAAGGGGGCGTTAGGAGAACGAACAGTCCCACCTCTAAAAGGGGGAGTTAGGAGAACGAACAGTCCCAGCTGAGCTGAGAGAGATATCCTCATGGTTCAACGCTGGGGTGTGGCTGGTGGAGGGGTCAGGGTTAGGTGGCTGGTGGAGGGGTCAGGGTTAGGGACGGAGCCGAGGATAAAGGTCAGAAAGAGGGGGGCGAGGGTCGGGCTGGGGAGGCAGCTAGTCGGTTTTTCCGTTGTTGTTGTTGTTTGTGTTGTCAACGGCAATAGGCGTGAGCTCACATCCTGGTTGCATCTTCGTCTGAGAACCTGCCCCTCCTTATCAAGAGCGGTGGCCTGAGGTAGAGGAGACACAGGAGAACCAATCAGAGATGCTGCTCATCAGAGATGCTAAAGACTGTGGGTTAGTAGAGGAGCATGCATAGAGGAGGGGGGAATGGGAGGGGAGGGCAGTAGAGCAGGAGAGGAGAGGATGGGAGGACAGTAGAGCAGGAGAGGAGAGGAAAGAGAGAGGGAGGACAGTAGAGCAGGAGAGGAGAGGAAAGAGAGAGGGAGGACAGTAGAGCAGGAGAGGAGAGGATGGGAGGGCAGGGCAGTAGAGCAGGAGAGGAGAGGAAAGAGAGAGGGAGGACAGTAGAGCAGGAGAGGAGAGGATGGGAGGGGAGGGCAGTAGAGCAGGAGAGGAGAGGATGGGAGGGGAGGACAGTAGAGCAGGAGAGGAGAGGATGGGAGGACAGTAGAGCAGGAGAGGAGAGGAAAGAGAGAGGGAGGACAATAGAGCAGGAGAGGAGAGGATGGGAGGGCAGTAGAGCAGGAGAGGAGAGGAAAGAGAGAGGGAGGACAGTAGAGCAGGAGAGGAGAGGATGGGAGGGGAGGGCAGTAGAGCAGGAGAGGAGAGGATGGGAGGGGAGGACAGTAGAGCAGGAGAGGAGAGGAAAGAGAGAGGGAGGACAGTAGAGCAGGAGAGGAGAGGATGGGAGGGCAGGGCAGTAGAGCAGGAGAGGAGAGGATGGGAGGGGAGGACAGTAGAGCAGGAGAGGAGAGGAAAGAGAGAGGGAGGACAGTAGAACAGGAGAGGAGAGGATGGGAGGGGAGGACAGTAGAACAGGAGAGGAGAGGAAAGAGAGAGGGAGGACAGTAGAGCAGGAGAGGAGAGGATGGGAGGGGAGGACAGTAGAGCAGGAGAGGAGAGGAAAGAGAGAGGGAGGACAGTAGAGCAGGAGAGGAGAGGATGGGAGGGGAGGACAGTAGAGCAGGAGAGGAGAGGAAAGAGAGAGGGAGGACAGTAGAGCAGGAGAGGAGAGGATGGGAGGGGAGGACAGTAGAGCAGGAGAGGAGAGGAAAGAGAGAGGGAGGACAGTAGAGCAGGAGAGGAGAGGATGGGAGGGGAGGGCAGTAGAGCAGGAGAGG
>NC_052332.1:39459521-39522021 GCF_016432855.1 Salvelinus namaycush | reverse complement strand
TATAGGAGGAGAGGAGAGGAGAACTAATCACACTGACCCAGGGTTATAGGAGGAGAGGAGAATTACTCACACTGACCAAGGGTTATAGGAGGAGAGGAGAGGAGAACTAATCACACTGACCCAGGGTTATAGGAGGAGAGGAGAATTACTCACACTGACCCAGGGTTATAGGAGGAGAGGAGAGGAGAATTACTCACATTGACCCAGGGTTATAGGAGGAGAGGAGAATTACTCACATTGACCCATGGGTTATAGGAGGAGAGGAGAATTACTCACATTGACCCATGGGTTATAGGAGGAGAGGAGAGGAGAGGAGATCTAATCACACTGACCCAGGGTTATAGGAGGAGAGGAGAGGAGAGGTGAACTAATCACACTGACCCAGGGTTATAGGAGGAGAGGAGAGGAGAACTACTCACATTGACCCAGGGTTATAGGAGGAGAGGAGAGGAGATCTAATCACACTGACCCATGGGTTATAGGAGGAGAGGAGAGGAGAACTACTCACATTGACCCATGGGTGCTCCAGAACCTGTTCTGCTGTGTATCTCTGATCCAGCTCGACCTCCAGCATGGACCTGATCAGCTCCTACACACAACACAACATAGAAGGGTTACACTCTCAATATATCTACTGCGTGTGTGTGTGTGTATGTGTGTGCGTGTGTTACCTTGGCAGTCTCTGACACATTGTCCCAGTAGGGGAGAGGGAACTCCAGCTGTCCCATCAGGATCTGGTCAAATAACACTTCCTGGTCATCACTGCTCCTATACATACATACATACACAAACACACACACACACACACACACACACACACACACACACACACACACACACACACACACACACACACACACACACACACACACACACACACACACACACACAAATATATTTAAAGCTAAACCGTTATGTGGACTAGGTTCTCTATGCATGCTGTGGTCATGATTCTAATCTTATTTTAGGACACACAAAAAGTGTGTTATATTTGAAGGTTTCTCAAGTTTAAAGATGTCTGGCCTCAGAGATTCAGTAATACTCCTTCCAACCACAAGAGGGGGGTATGGCACTAATAACACTCCCAACATGGATTCATCAACATGTAAAACACCTTGCTTAGCTTTATGTCATCTTAGATCAGAGCTGAATTGCGTATTAATTAAACAAGAACGTGTACGTTTGTTCAGTTGGGGTGTCAGTGCTTCTTACCCTCGGAAGGGAGGGAAGCCACACAGCAAGATGTAGGTGATAACTCCTGCTGCCCAGATATCTACCTTAATGCCATACCTAGAACACACAGAGAGAGAGAATACACAAGTCAGAGAGAGAGAGAGAGAGAGAGAGAGAGAGAGAGAGAGAGAGAGAGAGAGAGAGAGAGAGAGAGAGAGAGAGAGAGAGAGAGAGAGAGAGAGAGAGAGAGAGAGAGAGACAGACAGACAGACAGACAGACAGACAGACAGACAGACAGACAGACAGACAGACAGACAGACAGACAGACAGACAGACAGACAGACAGACAGACAGACAGACAGACAGACAGACAGACAGACAGACAGACAGACAATGTACAGACAGACAGACAATGTACAGACAGACAGACAGACAATGTACAGACAGACAGACAGACAATGTACAGACAGACAATGTACAGACAATGTACAGACTCAGTGAGCATGGCCTTGTTATTGAGAAAGGCCGCCGTAGGCAGACCTGACTCTCAAGAGAAGACAAGAAAAGGCTATTTGCACACTGCCCACAAAAGGAGTTGGAAACTGAGCTGCACTTCCTAACCTCCTGCCAAATGTATGAACATATTAGAGACACAGATTTCCCTCAGATTACACAGACCCAGAAAGAATTAGAAAATAAACTCCCATATCTACTGGGTGAAATACCACAGTGTGCCATCACAGCAGCAAGATTTATGACCTGTTGCCACAAGAAAAGGGCAACCAGTGAAGAACAAACACAACTGTAAATACAACCCATATTTATGTTTATTTATTTTCCACTCTGTACTTTAACTATTTACACATTATTACAACACTGTACAGTGGCGTGCGAAAGTATTCACCCCCCTTGGCATTTCCCTATTTTGTTGCCTTACAACCTGGAATTAAAATATAACTTATTTGGGAGGGGGGAGGGGGGGGGAGTTGTATCAATTGATTTGCACAACATGCCTACCACTTTGAAGATACAAAATTTTTTTTTTTGTGAAACATTAAACTTCAGCGTGCATAACTATTCACCCCCCAAAGTCAATACTTTGTAGAGCCACCTTTTGCAGAAATTACAGCTGCAAGTCTCTTGGGGGAGGGCTCTATAAGCTTGGCACATTTAGCCACTGGGATTTTTTCCCATTCTTCAAGGCAAAACTGCTCCAGCTCCTTCAAGTTGGATGGGTTCCGCTGGTGTACAGCAATCATACCACAGATTCTCAATTGGATTGAGGTCTGGGCTTTGACTAGGCCATTCCAAGACATTTAAATGTTTCCCCTTAACCACTTGAGTGTTGCTTTAGCAGTATGCTTAGGGTCATTGTCCTGCTGGAAGGTGAACCTCTGTCACAGTCTCAAATCTCAGGTTTCCTTCAAGAATTTCCCTGTATTTAGCGCCATCCATCATTCCTTCTATTCGGACCAGTTTCCCAGTCCCTGCCGATGAAAAACAGCATGATGCTGCCTCCACCATGCTTCACTGTAGGGATGGTGTTCTCGGGGTGATGAGAGGTGTTGGGTTTGCGCCAGACATAGCATTTTCCTTGATGGCCAAAAAGCTATATTTTTGTCTCATCTGACCAGAGTACCTTCCTTCATATGTTTGGGGAGTCTCCCACATGCCCTTTGGCGAACACCAAACGTGATTGCTTATTTTTTTATTTAATCAATGGCTTTTTCTGGCCATTCTTCCGTAAGGCCCAGCTGTGTAGAGTGTACGGCTTAAAGGGGTCCTATGGACAGATCCTCCAATCTCCACTGTGGAGCTTTGCAGCACCTTCAGGGTTATCTTTGGTCTCTTTGTTGCCTCTCTGATTAATGCCCTCCTTGCCTGGTCCGTGAGTTTTGGTGGGTGGCCCTCTCTTGGCAGGTTTGTTGTGGTGCCATATTCTTTCCATTTTATAGTAATGGATTTAATGGTGCTCCGTGGGATGTTCAAAGTTTCAGATATTTTTTATATAACCCAACCCTGATCAGCTTTGTCCCTGACCAGTTTGGAGAGCACCTTGGTCTTCATGGTGCCGCTTGCTTGGTGGTGCCCCTTGCTTAGTGGTGTTGCAGACTCTGGGGCCTTTTAGAACAGGTATACTGAGATCATGTGATACTTAGATTGCACACAGGTGGACTTTATTTAACTAATTATGTGACTTCTGAAGGTAATTGGTTGCACCAGATCATATTTAGGGGCTTCATTAGCAAATATACGAACGCACACTTTACATTTTTTTTTAAATGTATTTATTTTAAAACAAGTTATTATTTTCATTTAATTTCACCAATTTGGACTATTTTGTGTATGTCCATTACATGAAATACAAATAAAAATCTATTTAAATTACAGTTTGTAATGCAACAAAATAGGAAAAACGCCAAGGGGGATGAGTACTTTTGCAAGGCACTGTATATAGACATAATATTACATGTGAAATGTCTTTAATCCTTTGGAATTTCTGTGAGTGTAATGCTTACTGTACATTTTTTATTGTTTATTTCACTTTTGTTAATTATCTATTTCACTTGCTTTTGCAATGTAAACATATGTTTCCCATGCCAATAAAGCCCTGTGAATTGAATTGAGAGAAGGAGAGGGAGAGGGAGAGGGAGAGGGAGAGGGAGAGGGAGAGGGAGAGGGAGAGGGAGAACATAGGTCAGAGAGAGAGAAAGAGAGAGAGGGAGAGGGAGAACACAGGTCAGAGAGAGAGAAAGAGAGAGAGGGAGAGGGAAGGATAGAGAAAGAGAGCAGAGATTTGTAGAAAAGAGAGGAAGGAAAAACTCAAGGAAAGAGTGAAAGAGAGGGAGGATCAGGAGACATACTGTATACAAACACACACACACACACACACACACACACACACACACACACACACACACACACACACACACACACACACACACACACACACACACACACACACACACACACACACACACACACACACACACACACACATAGTGTACGTACCCTGTCTCTGCGATGATCTCTGGTGCTACATATGTGGGGGTTCCACAGACGGTGTAGAGGGGTCCATCTACTACGGTGGCCAGACCAAAGTCCCCCAACTTCAGACTCTTACTGCCATCAACATGCTCATACACCTGGAGAGGAGGGGAGAGAGGAGAGAGGGGAGGAAATGAGAGGGGAGGGAAGGAGAGAGTAGAGAAGACGACAGGAGAGGGACAAGAGAGGGTAGGGGAGAGGGGAGGGGAGAGGAGAGGAGAGGAGAGGAGAGGGGAGGAGAGAGGAGAGAGGGGAGGAGAGGAAAGGAAAGGAGAAAGGGGAGAGGGGAGAGGGGAGGAGATGAGAGGGGAGGAGATGAGAGGGGGGAAGAGGGGATGGGGAGGAGCAGGGAGGAGAGGAAAGAAAAGGCAGGGGAGAGAGGAGATGAGAGGAGAGGAGAGGAGAGGAGAGGAGAGGAGAGGAGAGGAGAGGAGAGGAGAGGAGAGGAGAGGAGAGGAGAGGAGAGGAGAGGAGAGGAGAGGAGAGGAGAGGAGAGGAAAGGGAAGGGAAGGAGAGGAAAGGAGAGGGTAGAGAAGACGACAGGAGAGGGACAAGAGAGGGTAGGGGAGAGGGGAGGGGAGAGGGGAGGGGAGAGGAGAGGAGAGGGGAGGAGAGAGGAGAGGAGAGGAAAGGAAAGGAGAAAGGGGAGAGGGGAGAGGGGAGTAGATGAGAGGGGAGGAGATGAGAGGGGAGGAGAGGGGATGGGGGAGGAGCAGGGAGGAGAGGAAAGAAAAGGCAGGGGAGAGAGGGGAGGAGAGGGGGAGGGAGAGGAGAGGAGAGGAGAGGAGAGGAGAGGAGAGGAGAGGAGAGGAGAGGAGAGGAGAGGAGAAGAGAGGAGAGGAGAGTGGTTAGAATAACTGTTAGGAAGGGGTAGAGCTTAGCTCCCTAGAAATATAGTTTATTTCTATGACAATATATTTTCATATGGCCACTAACGCATCGAATACTTACAGTGAAATGTATTTATAGAACAGCACAAATGTATGGAGCATGACTCAGTCATTTAGCTACTTATGAAAATGTCGGCATTCATTCCGACTGGTAAGATAAGTTAAATGTTAAAGGGCTACTCTGCCACTTTTAACATTTCAGTTGTTATTATTAAGTATTTAGTTATGGCCTACACAGTTTTTGTGTAATTTTATGATTTAATGTCTGTTGTACTGTTCAGTCATGTGCAAAACTGAAAATTGCTTCTCTGTGACGTTTTCAATTAGGATCTCTGAGATGACTAATAAAACAATGATGGCCATCATACTCAGCCATCTGTATAACCCGTCTGTAGTTTCTGATCATATTCAGCCATCTGTATAACCCGTCTGTAGTTTCTGATCCTATTCAGCCATCTGGATAATCCGTCTGTAGTTTCTGATCGTATTCAGCCATCTGTATAACCCGTCTGTAGTTGCTGATCATATTCAGCCATCTGTATAACCCGTCTGTAGTTTCTGATCGTATTCAGCCATCTGTATAACCCGTCTGTAGTTTCTGATCGTATTCAGCCATCTGTATAACCCGTCAGTAGTATCTGATCATATTCAGCCATCTGTATATGTCGTCTGTAGTTTCTGATCATATTCAGCCATCTGGATAACCCGTCTGTAGTTTCTGATCGTATTCAGCCATCTGTATATGCCGTCTGTAGTTTCTGATCATATTCAGCCATCTGTATAACCCGTCTGTAGTTTCTGATCGTATTCAGCCATCTGTATAACCCGTCTGTAGTTTCTGATCATATTCAGCCATCTGTATAACCCGTCTGTAGTTTCTGATCGTATTCAGCCATCTGTATATGCCGTCTGTAGTTTCTGATCATATTCAGCCATCTGTATAACCCATCTGTAGTTTCTGATCGTATTCAGCCATCTGTATAACCCGTCTGTAGTTTCTGATCCTATTCAGCCATCTGGATAATCCGTCTGTAGTTTCTGATCGTATTCAGCCATCTGTATAACCCGTCTGTAGTTTCTGATCGTATTCAGCCATCTGTATAACCCGTCTGTAGTTTCTGATCGTATTCAGCCATCTGTATAACCCGTCTGTAGTTTCTGATCGTATTCAGCCATCTGGATAACCCGTCTGTAGTTTCTGATCATATTCAGCCATCTGGATAACCCGTCTGTAGTTTCTGATCATATTCAGCCATCTGGATAACCCGTCTGTAGTTTCTGATCATATTGGATCTCCCTTCGTCTAATAACATCTGGAAATATTTTAAATAGATACTCAAAAACTCGTAGAATGACAGCTCCAGCTCTGGTGGCCGTTGCACAGTTTCCAAATAGCCCGTATTAAGCATACAGTGTTGTTGGATGGTTGCTTGGACAGTCGCTAAGGCTGTATTTGGCTAAATTTAAACTCTGCCGTTATTGTTACAAACACTATTATTCTGGATGTAGTAGTTGGAATAGCTAGCATGCTAGATAACCATTATAAGGTTAGCATTTTGTTAGCATCTAAATAAATCTGTAATGCAGATGACAATGACATGAACGGACTGTATATTCAGCATGATATTCATGCAACCAGTTAAAACCTATGTCTAAGCTGCATGGGTCCCAGGACTGAAGAACTTCACTCAACTTTATCCGACTTTTCCCCCGTTAGTTTACACTATTAACGTTTCGAATCGAATCCACATAATATTAGCCTCAAAATGAACTATGTAACACGGAGATGTTGTTTTAGGCAGAGCGCATCGGACCAGGGTTATATTGCAGTGACAGGCACAAACGGACGCAAGTACATGCGCTTGTTTTGAGATCAAAGGGAGAGAGCGGCATGGAGTCGCAGATGTGTTCATTGATTAATGTGCACTGTCCCTGTCAAATAAAAAATAAATAGTTGATGAGTTATCAGCCCAGTTACAGCTCATTTGTGGTCAGCGATGGGGGATTGATTGCTTCCTACAAGAACACAAAATGTGTACATTTCTAGACATCTTTGAAAAGCCAGTCAGGTAAAGAGCTCTATTTACAGATGAAGTCGGAAGTTTACATACAATTAGTTTGGAGTCAATAAAACTCGTTTTTCAACCACTCCACAAATGTCTTGATAATAAACTATTGTTTTGGCAAGTCGGTTAGGACATCTACTTTTTGCATGACACAAGTAATTTTTCAAACAATTGTTTACAGACAGATTATTTCACTTATAATTCACTGTATCACAATACCAGTAGGTCAGAAGTTATATACACTTAGTTAACTGTGCCTTTAAACAGCTTGGAAAATTCCAGAAAATTATGTCATGGCTTTAGAAACTTCTGATAGGCTAATTGACCTCATTTGAGTCAATTGGAGCTGTACCTGTGGATGTATTTCAAGGCCTACCTTCAAACTCAGTGCCTCTTTGCTTGACATCATGGGAAAATCAAAAGAAATCAGCCAAGACCTCAGAAAAAAAATTGTAGACCTCCACAAGTCTGGTTCATCCTTGGGAGCAATTTCCAAACGCCTGAAGGTACCACGTTCATCTGTACAAACAATAGTACGCAAGGATAAACACCATGGGACCACGCAGTCGTCATACAGCTCAGGAAGGAGACGCGTTCTGTCTCCTAGAGATAAACGTACTTTGGCGCGAAAAGTGCAAATCAATTCCAGAACAACAGCAAAGGACTTTGTGAAGATGCTGGAGGAAACAGGTACAAAAGTATATATATCGACAGTAAAACGAGTCCTATATCGACATAACCTGAAAGGCCACTCAGCAAGGAAGAAGCCACTGCTCCAAAACTGCCATAAAAAATCCAGACTACGGTTTACAACTGCACATGGGGACAAAGATCGTACTTTTTGGAGAAATGTCCTCTGGTCTGAGGAAACAAAAATAGAACTGTTTGGCCATAATGACCATTGTTATGTTTGGAGGAAAAGGGGGGAGGCTTGCAAGCCGAAGAACACCATCCCAACCGTGAAGCACGGGGGTGGCAGCATCATGTTGTGGGGGTGCCTTGCTGCAGGAGAGACTGGTGCACTTCACAAAATAGATGGCATCAAGAGGTAGGAAAATTATGTGGATATATTGAAGCAACATCTCAAGACATCAGTCAGGAAGTTAAAGCTTGGTCTCAAATGGGTCTTCCAAATGGACAATGACCCCAAGCATACTTCCAAAGTTGTGGCTAAATGGCTTAAGGACAATAAAGTTATGGTATTGGAGTGGCCCTGACCTCAATCCCATAGAAAATGTGTGGGCTGAACTGAAAAAGTGTGTGCGAGCAAGGAGGCCTACAAACCTGAGTCAGTTACACCAGCTCTGTCAGGAGGAATGGGCCAAAATTCATCCAACTTATTGTAGGAAGCTAGTGGAAGGCTACCCGAAACGTTTGACCCAAGTTAAACAAGTTAAAGGCAATGCTACCAAATACTAATTGAGTGTATGTAAACTTCTGACCCACTGAGAATGTGATGAAATAAATAAAAGCTGAAATAAATAATTGGCTTTACTATTATTCTGACATTTCACATTCTTAATATAAATTGGTGATCCTAGCTGACCTAAAACAGGGGATTTTTTACTAGGATTAAATGTCAGGGATTGTGAAAAACTGAGTTTAAATGTATTTGGCTAAGGTGTATGTAAACTTCTGACTTCAACTGTATGTCTTAAAGGGGCAGTGTTGTATTTTGAGGCAGGCTATAATAAGCTAAGTAACCAATGGGCAGAGGGTAGGATCCATTTCAGAGGGTAAGATACATTTTAGAGGGTAGGATACATTTCAGAGGGTAGGATACATTTCAGAGGGTAGGACACATTTCAGAGGGTAGGATCCATTTTTGTCTGATTCTCTGTAATAATAATAATGGTGTGTGAATAATAATGAATGTTCTGTTGTAAAGTGGTTTCTTGCATCAAACAACACAATAGAACAACATCTTCAGTCACCTCCTTGTCTAAAGGACAAGTGGATTAACAGGTTCATGTCAAGCCTGTTGCTGTAGGCTGTATCATAGAACAGCTATTTCCATGTTTAAATGTTATGGGATGCATTTTCTCCATTGTTTTTGATGGTAGGCCACTCTGGTAGAACTGCATTATGATCAAATAGCTACAGTAGCCTACTTGTACACTGTTACAACTGTAACTTAAAGCAGGTACAGTCTCAGTTTTCACAGTAAATGCGCACCGGAAGTTGCATAGAATTTTCACAACGATGAAGTTTGAACCAGTATAAACTTTTTACGTACGTACGTGTGTTTGTGTGTGTGTGTGTGTGTGTGTGTGTGTGTGTGTGTGTGTGTGTGTGTGTGTGTGTGTGTGTGTGTGTGTGTGTGTGTGTGTGTGTGTGTGTGTGTGTGTGTGTGTGAAGAAGTGTTGAGAGGACAAGTGCGTAAAAGAGAGAGGGAGATGAGAAGATACAGATGCAGGATCTTAATTTGAGCCGATTTGCTACAGCAGGAAAATACTCCTGCAGCAACGGGAAATGTGAATTATAATTAACATGTAGGGGTTGATACAAACTTTAGAAGCCTTTTTAAAATTCAAATACACTACAAGTTTGCAATTCTCTGAAAAAAATATGGATCAAATTAATATCCGACATCTGTAAAGAGAGAGACAGCGGGAGGGATGGTGGGAGAAGGACTGCATCATTGCAGAGGTGAGTCATGTCTCTCTCTCCTACTCAGAACGAGTGATGTCACTCCATCACTTCATCACTCAGAGACAAAGAG
Organism: Salvelinus namaycush; assembly: GCF_016432855.1. Taxonomy (NCBI): domain Eukaryota; kingdom Metazoa; phylum Chordata; class Actinopteri; order Salmoniformes; family Salmonidae; genus Salvelinus; species Salvelinus namaycush. The sequence goes on along the minus strand of NC_052332.1, from coordinate 39,512,122 downwards.
TGTGTTTATATTTATGTTTATGTATTTTCCCTTTTTGTACTTTAACTATTTGCACATTGTTACAACACTGTATATAGACGTAATATGACATTTGAAATGTCTTCATTCCTTTGGAACTGTATTGTTCACTGTTTATTTGTATTGTTTATTTCACTTTTGTTTATTGTCTATTTCACTTGCTTTGGCAATGTAAACATATGTTTCCCATGCCAATAAAGTCCCTTAAATTGAGATTGAATGGATTGTGTGCCATATTTGATGAGTATATCTTTTAACAGTGATGCATCAAACCCTTTCAGTGATGAGACTACTGACAATGCGATTACGGATCCCACAACACACTCTCTCTCTCTCTCTCTCTCTCTCTCTCTCTCTCTCTCTCTCTCTCTCTCTCTCTCTTTCTCTCTCTCTCTCTCTCAATTCAATTCAATTCAAGGGGCTTTATTGGCATGGGAAACATGTGTTAACATTGCCAAAGCAAGTGAGGTAGATATTATACAAAAGTGAAATAAACAATACAAATTAACAGTAAACATTACACATACAGAAGTTTCAAAACAATAAAGACATTACAAATGTTATATTATATATATACAGTGTTGTAACAATGTACAAATGGTTAAAGCACACAAGTTAAAATAAATAAGCATAAATATGGGTTGTATTTACAATGGTGTTTGTTCTTCACTGGTTGCCCTTTTCTTGTGGCAACAGGTCACAAATCTTGCTGCTGTGATGGCACACTGTGGAATTTCTCCCAGTAGATATGGGAGTTTATCAAAATTGGATTTGTTTTCAAATTCTTTGTGGATCTGTGTAATCTGTGGGAAATATGTCTCTCTAATATGGTCATACATTGGGCAGGAGGTTAGGAAGTGCAGCTCAGTTTCCACCTCATTTTGTGGGCAGTGAGCACATAGCCTGTCTTCTCTTGAGAGCCATGTCTGCCTACGGCGGCCTTTCTCAATAGCAAGGCTATGCTCACTGAGTCTGTACATAGTCAAAGCTTTCCTTAAGTTTGGGTCAGTCACAGTGGTCAGGTATTCTGCCACTGTGTACTCTCTGTTTAGGGCCAAATAGCATTCTAGTTTGCTCTGTTTTTTTGTTAATTCTTTCCAATGTGTCAAGTAATTATCTTTTTGTTTTCTCATGATTTGGTTGGGTCTAATTGTGCTGTTGTCCTGGGGCTCTGTGGGGTGTGTTTGTGTTTGTGAACAGAGCCCTAGGACCAGCTTGCTTAGGGGACTCTTCTCCAGGTTCATCTCTCTGTAGGTGATGGCTTTGTTATGGAAGGTTTGGGAATCGCTTCCTTTTAGGTGGTTGTAGAATTTAACGGCTCTTTTCTGGATTTTGATAATTAGTGGGTATCGGCCTAATTCTGCTCTGCATGCATTATTTGGTGTTCTACGTTGTACACGGAGGATATTTTTGCAGAATTCTGCATGCAGAGTCTCAATTTGGTGTTTGTCCCATTTTGTGAAATCTTGGTTGGTGAGCGGACCCCAGACCTCACAACCATAAAGGGCAATGGGCTCTATGACTGATTCAAGTATTTTTAGCCAGATCCTAATTGGTATGTTGAAATTTATGTTCCTTTTGATGGCATAGAATGCCCTTCTTGCCTTGTCTCTCAGATCGTTCACAGCTTTGTGGAAGTTACCTGTGGCGCTGATGTTTAGGCCGAGGTATGTATAGTTTTTTGTGTGCTCTAGGGCAACAGTGTCTAGATGGAATTTGTGGTCCTGGCGACTGGACCTTTTTTGGAACACCATTATTTTGGTCTTACTGAGATTTACTGTCAGGGCCCAGGTCTGACAGAATCTGTGCAGAAGATCTAGGTGCTGCTGTAGGCCCTCCTTGGTTGGTGACAGAAGCACCAGATCATCAGCAAACAGTAGACATTTGACTTCAGAGTCTAGTAGGGTGAGGCCGGGTGCTGCAGACTGTTCTAGTGCCCGCGCCAATTCGTTGATATATATGTTGAAGAGGGTGGGGCTTAAGCTGCATCCCTGTCTCACCCCACGACCCTGTGTGAAGAAATGTGTGTGTTTTTTGCCAATTTTAACCGCACACTTGTTGTTTGTGTACATGGATTTTATAATGTCGTATGTTTTACCCCCAACACCACTTTCCATCAATTTGTATAGCAGACCCTCATGCCAAATTGAGTCGAAGGCTTTTTTGAAATCAACAAAGCATGAGAAGACTTTGCCTTTGTTTTGGTTTGTTTGGTTGTCAATTAGGGTGTGTAGGGTGAATACATGGTCTGTTGTACGGTAATTTGGTAAAAAGCCAATTTGACATTTGCTCAGTACATTGTTTTCATTGAGGAAATGTACGAGTCTGCTGTTAATGATAATGCAGAGTATTTTCCCAAGGTTACTGTTGACGCATATTCCACGGTAGTTATTGGGGTCAAATTTGTCTCCACTTTTGTGGATTGGGGTGATCAGTCCTTGGTTCCAAATATTGGGGAAGATGCCAGAGCTAAGGACGATGTTAAAGAGTTTTAGTATAGCCAATTGGAATTTGTTGTCTGTATATTTGATCATTTCATTAAGGATACCATCAACACCACAGGCCTTTTTGGGTTGGAGGGTTTTTATTTTGTCCTGTAACTCGTTCAAGGTAATTGGAGAATCCAGTGGGTTCTGGTAGTCTTTAATAGTTGATTCTAGGATTTGTATTTGATCATGTATATGTTTTTGCTCTTTATTCTTTGTTATAGAGCCAAAAAGATTGGAGAAGTGGTTTACCCATACATCTCCATTTTGGATAGATAATTCTTCGTGTTGTTGTTTGTTTAGTGTTTTCCAATTTTCCCAGAAGTGGTTAGAGTCTATGGATTCTTCAATTACATTGAGCTGATTTCTGACGTGCTGTTCCTTCTTTTTCCGTAGTGTATTTCTGTATTGTTTTAGTGATTCACCATAGTGAAGGCGTAGACTCAGGTTTTCCGGGTCTCTATGTTTTTGGTTGGACAGGTTTCTCAATTTATTTCTTAGATTTTTGCATTCTTCATCAAACCATTTGTCATTGTTGTTCATTTTCTTTGGTTTTCTATTTGAGATTTTTAGATTTGACAGGGAAGCTGAGAGGTCAAATATACTGTTAAGATTTTCTACTGCCAAGTTTACACCTTCACTATTGCAGTGGAACGTTTTACCCAGGAAGTTGTCTAAAAGGGATTGAATTTGCTGTTGTCTAATTGTGTTTTGGTAGGTTTCCAAACTGCATTCCTTCCATCTATAGCATTTCTTAATGTTACTCAGTTCCTTTGGCTTTGATGCCTCATGATTGAGTATTGCTCTGTTCAAGTAGACTGTGATTTTGCTGTGGTCTGATAGGGGTGTCAGTGGGCTGACTGTGAACGCTCTGAGAGACTCTGGGTTGAGGTCAGTGATAAAGTAGTCTACAGTGCTACTGCCAAGAGATGAGCTATAGGTGAACCTACCATAGGAGTCCCCTCGAAGCCTACCATTGACTATGTACATACCCAGCGTGCGACAGAGCTGCAGGAGTTGTGACCCGTTTTTGTTGGTTATGTTGTCATAGTTGTGCCTAGGGGGGCATATGGGGGAGGGAATGCTGTCACCTGCAGGCAGGTGTTTGTCCCCCTGTGTGCTGAGGGTGTCAGGTTCTTGTCCAGTTCTGGCATTTAGGTCGCCACAGACTAATACATGTCCCTGGGCCTGGAAATGATTGATTTCCTCCTTCAGGATGGAGAAGCTGTCTTCATTAAAGTATGGGGATTCTAGTGGGGGGATATAGGTAGCACACAGGAGGACATTTTTCTCTGTTAAGATAATTTCCTTTTGAATTTCTAGCCAAATGTAAAATGTTCCTGTTTTGATTAATTTAATGGAGTGAGTTAGGTCTGCTCTATACCAAATTAGCATTCCCCCTGAGTCCCTTCCCTGTTTCACACCTGGTAGTTTGGTGGATGGGACTACCAGCTCTCTGTAACCTAGAGGGCAACCAGTGGGTCCGTCTCCTCTGTACCAGGTTTCTTGCAGGATGACAATGTCTGCATTACCGATTTCTTTGGTGAAGTCCGGGTTCCTGCTCTTTAGGCCAAAGGCAGATGACCTCAGGCCTTGGATATTCCAGGATGATATAGTGAAGGCTTTTTGTTCCATAAAGTGTCCAATGTTGTTGGTCGTGGTTTGGCCTCAGGCCAGTAAGTGTGAGCAGAGCCTGCTGAGCATCTGGTACATGCCGTTGGCTTGGGCGAGTGTAAGAGTGGGGGTTGGGCCTGTTTGCCCGCTCACTACCTGGGCGTATGTGTGACTTCCATGTTGATGCCCTCTCTGCGGGGGTGGGGTGCATGGGGTGGGCAGGAGTGGCATAGGTCTGATCTGAGGGGGCCTAAATTGGGTGTGGGCATGGTTGATGTGGGGGGGTGTTGATTGGTTGGGGTGGGGGTGTGTCTGGGGGTGCTGTGGTCTGGATGTAGGTCCTCTTGGCGTGGGTCCTCTATGTGTAGGTCCAGGGTGGGGTGCTGAAGGTCTTGGAGGGTGTCTCGCTGGTCTGGGTGGGGTGTCTATTGATCTGTTGCTCCTGTGTGAAGTGTTGGGGCTGCGTTTGAGAGCGATGTCCTTTAGAGTCCGGGCAAAGGTGGGCACTGCTGCCTTGTAGAGGTGGACCTGGTCATAGAGGCTGTTCAAGTCCAGGGTGGAGTGGTGGGCCAGGAAAACATTTGGTTTTGAGGCACAGTCACGGGAGATGCTTGCGTTTACCCGCTGTATTGTAGCAGGGTGGAAGTCTTTTCGTGGTAGCAGGGTGGAGATAACCACTTGTGCATTGGGGAAAGTAGAAGAAGCTTTTTCAATCACTCCCTTCAGTGCTGTGGCCACCCTTTCCTGCTGTGCTCTCAGGTCGTTTGTGCCTGTGTGTATTATTATGTGGCTAGGTGAGCCTAGTTTGTCCTCAGACAGAAGGTCTAGGGCGCACTGGGTGTTTGGACACCAGAGTTTAGACACACTGTGTTTGGGAAAAAGTTTTTTTTCTTCTATAAATTTCCCATTTGAGTCCATGAGGAGAAAAATCTGTGTCTTGTGTTTGTCCTCAGTGGGTGTGGGGGGGTTGTCAGGAGGGCTATCAGGGTGGCTGACAGGGGGGGTGCTCAGGGGGGGTGAGAGCTGCTGGGCTTGGGGTTTTTCTTTTGTCTGTTCTGCTGTGATGTTGACTCTATGGTCAGGGTCTGGTGTGGACTGTTCTGCTGTGGTGTCGAGACTTTTGTCGGGTGCTGAGGTGGGCTGTTCTGCTGGCTTCTCTGTGGGGATGGCCAGCTCTCTAGTGGGTTGTTCTCTGTCGCACGCCGTCCCCCTCAACCTCTCCTCCAGCAGTCTGATCCTCTCCTCCATCCCCCTCTCCCTCTCCTCCAGCAGTCTGATCCTCTCCTCTAGTGCTCTGTTCTGCTCCTGCTCCTGCTTCTGCTCTTTCTCCAGTTGAAGTTGTCTCTTAACTGTCCAGAGTCCAGATGTGTCTCTCTCCACCTCCAGCTCTCCTGGTCTGGTTAAGGGGGTGTTGTTGTGCTGGACTGTTGTCTGGGTCTGTGCTGACTGGAGTGTAATCACCTGCTGTTCCAGCTCAACCTGCCTTACCTCCAGCTGGGTGAATTTATCCTTCATTTCAATGAGGGAGAAGTGCTCTGTACTGGGAGGTTGACTGTCTGCTGAGGGTTGCTCGTCTGTGGGGTTATATGATGAAGAGTTTTGGTCTGACCCGCTTGGGGTGGGGGTATCTTTATCAAGGGAGAGCTTCTCCTGCTGGGCTAATTCTTTGATTAGGTGAAAGTCCAGCTGAAACTGTTTGGGGTTGCCCTGTACCAATACTGTTCCAGACTTATATAGATTTATGTTAGCTGACTCAGAGTCCTCGTTGTCAAGTATCCTGAGTTTCCACCCCTCGTTAACCCCCCCTCTCTTAACAGAGGGGTAGTGTGCTAATATAGCACTGTGCCATGCCAGGGGATGGTTTGTGTGGAAGATAAGGTTGCTGATGTTCCCATTTTTGTAATAGTCAGCAAAAAGTGTCTCTTGATTTTCCATAAGGAGCTTCATTTTGTGCTCTTTTCTTGCCTTGTCATTCTTTACACTCCCAGGGTACTGTATTTTAATTACCTCTGAACAGCAGGAGGGAGCTTCTAAGGCCTCTCCATTTGGTTGGGGTAGACTATTCGACTCTCCTGCCATTGTTGGGCTAATGGTCTTTGACACCTCTCACTTGACACGTCAGTGCTAGTTGAAGCTGTATCAAGCTTGGCAATTATGTTTCATTCAATGCTTATAAAGTAATGTCATGTATTTTTCTTCTTGGCTTTTGGCAATAGAATATAGTTTCAGACTAAACATTACTCACTCAGTTCCAGGTTGGGTGGTGTTTTCAGGTTACTGTTGTTTTCCAGAGAATTTGCTGTGTAATAATCCTTGGTAGTTGTGAATATTTCAGGTGATTCCGTAATTCCGTCCAAAATCAGGTTGTAGGTTTTGAGTTTTGATTTGAATTTAGGGTTATGTTGTAGAGGGTAGCATCCTGTATGTGTTCCTGACAAAAAATCCAAGTTTAACTAACTCTAAATCTATATTTTTTAAAGAAAATGCTGAAAAATGCAGGAGCTCATCTGATCATGACCTCTCTCTCTCTCTCTCTCTCTCTCTCTCTCTCTCTCTCTCTCTCTCTCTCTCTCTCTCTCTCTCTCTCTCTCTCTCTCTTTCTCTCTCTCTTTGTCTCTCTCTCTCTCTCTCTCTCTTTGTCTCTCTCTCTCTCTCTCTCTCTCTCTCTCTCTCTCTCTCTCTCTCTCTCTCTCTCTCTCTTTCTCTCTCTCTTTGTCTCTCTCTCTCTCTCTCTCTCTTTGTCTCTCTCTCTCTCTCTCTCTCTCTCACACACACACACACACACACACACACACACACACACACACACACACACACACACACACACACACACACACACACACACACACACACACACACACACACACACACACACACACACACACACCTATCTTACCAGTAGGTTTTCTGGTTTGATGTCTCTATGTACAATGTTGAGGCTGTGGAGGTATTTGATGGCGTTGGCCAGGTTGTACAGCATCCCGCTGGCATCTCTCTCTGTGTATCTACTAGTGGACGTGATGGCATCAAACAGATCGCCCCCCTGTGGACAACACACAGAATTACATGCAACAATATTAATACAATCCCAAAATAGTAATACCCATAAAACCTAGCGGTCAAACAGGGAAATGGTTCCAATCGTTTTTCCACCATTCATTTTTCCCCCATAGGGGATTTTAGAAACACTTAAAATAAGGGCTGTGTTTTGTGTAGGGTGTGTGCCTGACGTGACGTTTTGATAACAGTGTAAATCTCTCTGCGACAAGGTGACTTTTATCAACACGTAAACAACTTGTTTGCGTGTGAGTGTGAAGCAGAGTCCTGAGCAGTGTTCAGGGTAACGCCTTACAAAAGTAACACATTACATAAACAAATCACTATTATGAGTCACGGAGTAAAGTACCGCGTTATTCTTTTTCAAATTGCGTGAAATGTATTTCTTTATTTAACTGTTATTACAGTTACTTTCAGAATCATATCTCTACCGGGCGTGTTTCCATGATCCGATCTCGACTTGTTACCTCATTTAGTTCTCGAGCGGAGAAAGGCCGTTTGGAGAAACGTCCTGACAACCGCTGTCCATAGAAATGTAAAGAGGACGAACCTCTTTAAATAAAACTAAAGTTAAAGTACACAATAATGACAAATGGCAACAGTCATAATATAGTTATTAGTATTTATTTAAGATTTTCCAGAGAGAGAAGTGAGCGATTGAGGAAGGCAGCACAGTTACAAGAGGAGACTTGACAGTTTTCTCATTTTAATGACTGTGTGTCTCTAGGCCTGTGAGTCTCAGTGTGTGTGTCAGTCTGTGTGAAACCAGGCCCTATTTTAAGCTTCTGCTTCACTTGTGTATGCATTATAGTCGAGCTGGTTTGCAAGACTATACAGTCGTGGCCAAAAGTTTTGAGAATGACACAAATATTAATTTTCAGAAAGTCTGCTGCCTCAGTTTGTATGATGGCAATCTGTATCTATAAAAGGGTTCGTAGCGTAACGGTTTGCCTACTGGGAAGAGGCTATTTTGACCATTCTGTTTCGTATTGATGAGCCACAGGGTTATTTAGGCTTTTTGTTAAAATAGCTGAATACACCTGATTCTGCCACTCAGCTGCCACTCTCTCTCTCTCTTTGTCCCTGTGTTGTGAGGATTGACAGCGGAGACAGGAAGCAGGTACAGGGAGAACATTGAATGAATAACGGACATAAAACAGGACAGGAACAGCGTCTGGACAGGGGACAAAGTAACAACAGCAATGCTGACACAGGGAACAAACAGAGGAACAGACAGATAAAGGGGAGGCAATCAAATAGTGATGGAGTTCAGGTGGGTCCAATGAGGCGCAGGCGCACGTAACGAAGAGGACAGGTGTGCGTAATGATAGGCAGTCTGCCGCACTCGAGCGATAGAGAGGGAGAGCGGGAGCAGGCGTGACATGTGTTTCCTTTTCCTCAATCTCCCTCTCTCTTTCTCTCATCCCCATACTTACCCTCTGTCCCTCTCTTTTTCTCTCCCTCTCTCTTTATGCCCTGTGTCACGTTATCTTTCTATTTTTTATCGAAGCTCTATATTGCTTTCTCTCTGTCAGTTTGTTACCTTTCTCCTCTCCTCTTCCTCCCTTTATCAATGTGACTCTCTTTTGCTCTCTTTTTCTCTCTCTCTCTCTCTCTACTCCTCTCCTCTTCTTCTCTCTCTCTCTCACTCCCTCCATCCATCTCTATTCCTCATTATCCCTTTCTGTGTGTGCAGGTCTTGCTCCAGGCATAAGAGGTCGCTTAGGGCACTTGACCTCTAGGGCCCTCGACCAAAAAATAGATATATATACAGAGCCTTCAGAAAGTATTCAAACCCCTCGACTTAATCCACATTTTGTTGTGTTACAGCCTGAATTCAAATGGCTAAAATATATATTTTTTAAATTACCCATCTACAGGCAACACTTAATAATGACAAAGTAAAAAAAAATGTTTTTTAAATGTTAGCAAATTTATTGAAAATTAAATAAAGAAATATCTAATTTACTTAATAAGTATTCACACCTATGAGTCAATACATGTTAGAATCAACTTTGGCAGCAATGTGAGTCTTTCTGGGTAAGTCTCTAAGAACTTTCCACACCTGGATTTCTAGGGAGTTTTTCCTAGCCACCGTGCTTCTACACCTGCATTGCTTGCTGTTTGGGGTTTTAGGCTGGGTTTCTGTACAGCACTTCGAGATATTAGCTGATGTACGAAGGGCTATATAAAATAAAAAAATAAACTTGATTAGACAATATTTGCACATTTATTTATTTTCATTCTTCAAGCTCATTCAAGCTCATGTTGATCATTGCTAGACAGCCATTTTCAAGTCTTGCCATAGATTTTCTAACTGATTTAAGTCTAAACTGTAACTAGGCCACTCAGGAACATTCAATGTCATCTTGGTAAGCAACTACAGTGTAGATTTGGTCTTGTGTTTTAGGTTATTGTCCTGCTGAAAGGTGAATTCGTCTCCCAGTGTCTTGTGGAAAGCAGACTGAACCAGGTTTTCATCTAGGATTTTACCTGTGCTTATCTCATTACGTTTATTTTTATCCTACAAAACTCCCCAGTCCTTAACGATTACAAGCATACCCATAACATGATGCAGCCACCACCATGGTTGAAAATATGAAGGGTGGTACTTGGTATTCAGGGCAAAGTTCATTTCTTTGCCATAATTTCTGCAGTTTCACTTTAATACCTTGTTAATACCTTGTTAATGCATGTTTTGAAATATTATTATTCTGTACAGGCTTCCTTCATTTCACTCTGTTCATTTAGGTTAGTATTGTAGAGAAACTACAATGACGTTGATCCATCCTCTGTCACGACTCCTACCGAAAGGTGGCTCCCCTTCCTGTTCGGGTGGCGCTCGGCGGTCGTCGTCACCGGCCTACTAGCTGCCACTGATCTTTTCCTCCCCCTCCTTGTCTGTTTATTAATTACACCTGTTTGTAATTAGGTTTATTAGTTGGGCTTTATTACCCAGCAGGCCCTGCTGGGTGTGCGGGATTGTTTGATGTGTCGTACACGTTGTAAGTCACGGTTGTTCGTGTAAGTTGGTTGTTTTCGGAACTGTTTAGTTCCCCTGTGTTTTGGGGCATTTGTTTTAAGTGGCGTCATTTTCACCTATGTGGAATGTAAAAGCATAAAATTGTCAGCATTTTTTTTTTTATTATTTAAATTAGTACTCTACTCTGAACTCTCTGTCTCCTGCGTCTGACTTCTTCCTCCACTACACCCTGGGCATTACATCCTCAGTTTTCTCCTGTCACAGCCATTAAACTCTGTAACTGTTTTATAGTCCCCATTGCCCTCTTTCCTCTCTGGCAACTGAGTTAGGAAGGACACCTGTATCTTTGTAGTGACTGGGTGTATTGATACACCATCCAAAGTGTAATTAATAACTTCACCATGCTCAAAGGGATATTCAACTCAGTCGGGTTCTCAACTTATCGTTGAGAGTTAGAATAGTGGAATACACAAGGTGCGATGTTGAAATGTGTTTGTGCATCAGCAGTCTTTCTCTTGTTTTGTCAGTCCAGGGGCCTTGACCTGCAGGAGAACCCCCTTAATAGTGTCATTCATTCTCACTCAGATATCAAACTAACATGACTTGAGTCATGGCAAAATGTGGAGAATTGCAGGAAATTTGCTTTAAAAAAGCAAAAATGTTTCTCTGCCCCATGGCAAAATGTGGAGAATTGCAGGAAATTTGCTTTAAAAAAGCAAAAATATTTCTCTGCCCCATGGCAAAATGTGGAGAATTGCAGGAAATGTGTTATAAAATTGCACAATTTTCTCACCGCCCCATGGCAAAAAGTTTAGAACTGCAAAAAACGTTCTTTAAAACGGCAACATTTTCTCTTCGTCATATGGCAAAATGTGTAGAATTTACTTTAAAACGTACATTTTTCTCTCTGCCATTAAGAGGGTGGCCACAATTATTTTTTAGACTGCTTGGTGGTGGGGCCCCCCAACCAAATATTGCTTAGGGCCCCAAAAAGACTAGAGCCGTCCCTGCACTAGTGGAAGTACACCAGTAAATCTGTTTTGCTTTGTTCTTTTATTCTTTGTGTTTATTGTACTTGGGTTCCTTGAATGGCATCTGAAATTCAACACACACACACCCTAGCATTGCCTACCTTGACCAGCTCCATAACCAGGTAGAGCTCACTGTAGGTGTCCATCTCCTCGATCAGCAGGACAATGTTGGGGTGTTTCACCCTCCTCAGGATGGCTACCTCATTCTGGATCATATGCTCCTGATGGGGGGAGGAGGAGGATAAGGAGGAGGAGCAGGAGAATGAGAAAGGAAGAGCATGAGGAAGAGGAGGAGCAGGAGGAGGAGGAGAGGGGAAGAAGAGCAGGAGGATGAGCAGGAGGAGGAGGGGGGGAGCAGGAGGAAGAGGAGGAGGCCACCCCCTCACTTCCCTGCCCCCCCCCCCCCTCACCTTGCCCCCTGTTAACAGGGGGAGAGATGAGGGGGGAAGGGGTTAACAGGGGACAAGGTGAGGGGGGAAGGGGTTAACAGGGGGCGAGATGAGGGGGGAAGGGGTTAACAGGGGACAAGATGAGGGGGGAAGGGGTTAACAGGGGACAAGATGAGGGGGGAAGGGGTTAACAGGGGGAAAGATGAGGGGGGAAGGGGGAGGGGTTAACCCCTTCCCCCCTCATCTTGCCCCCTGTTAACCCCTTCCCCCCTCATCTTGTCCCCTGTTAACCCCTTCCCCCCTCACCTTGTCCCCTGTTAACCCCTCCCCCTTCCCCCCTCATCTTTCCCCCTGTTAACCCCTTCCCCCCTCATCTCTCCCCCTGTTAACCCCTTCCCCCCTCACCTTGTCCCCTGTTAACCCCTTCCCCCCTCACCTTGTCCCCTGTTAACCCCTTCCCCCCTCATCTTGTCGCCTGTTAACCCCTTCCCCCCTCATCTCGCCCCCTGTTAACCCCTTCCCGCCTCATCTCTCCCCCTGTTAACCCCTTCCCCCCTCACCTTGTCCCCTGTTAACCCCTTCCCCCCTCATCTTGTCCCCTGTTAACCCCTTCCCCCCTCATCTTGTCCCCTGTTAACCCCTTCCCCCCTCACCTTGTCCCCTGTTAACCCCTTCCCCCCTCATCTTGTCCCCTGTTAACCCCTTCCCCCCTCACCTTGTCCCCTGTTAACCCCTTCCCCCCTCATCTTGTCCCCTGTTAACCCCTTCCCCCCTCATCTCTCCCCCTGTTAACCCCTTCCCCCCTCATCTTGTCCCCTGTTAACTCCTTCCCCCCTCACCTTGTCCCCTGTTAACCCCTTCCCCCCTCACCTTGTCCCCTGTTAACCCCTTCCCCCCTCATCTCGCCCCCTGTTAACCCCTTCCCCCCTCATCTCTCCCCCTGTTAACCCCTTCCCCCCTCACCTTGTCCCCTGTTAACCCCTTCCCCCCTCATCTCGCCCCCTGTTAACCCCTTCCCCCCTCATCTCTCCCCCTGTTAACCCCTTCCCCCCTCACCTTGTCCCCTGTTAACCCCTTCCCCCCTCATCTTGTCCCCTGTTAACCCCTTCCCCCCTCATCTCTCCCCCTGTTAACCCCTTCCCCCCTCATCTTGTCCCCTGTTAACCCCTTCCCCCCTCACCTTGTCCCCTGTTAACCCCTTCCCCCCTCATCTCTCCCCCTGTTAACCCCTTCCCCCCTCATCTCGCCCCCTGTTAACCCCTTCCCCCCTCATCTCGCCCCCTGTTAACCCCTTCCCCCTCACCTTGTCCCCTGTTAACCCCTCCCCCCTCATCTTGTCCCCTGTTAACCCCTTCCCCCCTCATCTTGGCCCCTGTTAACCCCTTCCCCTCTCATCTTGTCCCCTGTTAACCCCTTCCCCCCTCATCTCGCCCCCTGTTAACCCCTTCCCCCCTCATCTTGTCCCCTGTTAACCCCTTCCCCCCTCACCTTGCCCCCTGTTAACCCCTTCCCCCCTCATCTCGCCCCCTGTTAACCCCTTCCCCCCTCATCTTGTCCCCTGTTAACCCCTTCCCCCCTCACCTTGCCCCCTGTTAACCCCTTCCCCCCTCATCTCTCCCCCTGTTAACCCCTTCCCCCCTCATCTTGTCCCCTGTTAACCCCTTCCCCCCTCATCTTGTCCCCTGTTAACCCCTTCCCCCCTCATCTCGCCCCCTGTTAACCCCTTCCCCCCTCATCTTGTCCCCTGTTAACCCCTTCCCCCCTCACCTTGCCCCCTGTTAACCCCTTCCCCCCTCATCTTGCCCCCTGTTAACCCCTTCCCCCCTCATCTTGTCCCCTGTTAACCCCTTCCCCCCTCATCTTGTCCCCTGTTAACCCCTTCCCCCCTCATCTCGTCCCCTGTTAACCCCTTCCCCCCTCATCTCGCCCCCTGTTAACCCCTTCCCCCCTCATCTTGTCCCCTGTTAACCCCTTCCCCCCTCACCTTGCCCCCTGTTAACCCCTTCCCCCCTCATCTCGCCCCCTGTTAACCCCTTCCCCCCTCATCTTGCCCCCTGTTAACCCCTTCCCCCCTCATCTTGCCCCCTGTTAACCCCTTCCCCCCTCATCTCGCCCCCTGTTAACCCCTTCCCCCCTCATCTTGACCCCTGTTAACCCCTTCCCCCCTCATCTTGCCCCCTGTTAACCCCTTCCCCCCTCATCTTGCCCCCTGTTAACCCCTTCCCCCCTCATCTTGCCCCCTGTTAACCCCTTCCCCCCTCATCTTGCCCCCTGTTAACCCCTTCCCCCCTCATCTTGCCCCCTGTTAACCCCTTCCCCCCTCATCTTGTCCCCTGTTAACCCCTTCCCCCCTCACCTTTTCCCCTGTTAACCCCTTCCCCCCTCATCTTGCCCCCTGTTAACCCCTTCCCCCCTCATCTTGCCCCCTGTTAACCCCTTCCCCCCTCATCTTGCCCCCTGTTAACCCCTTCCCCCCTCATCTTGTCCCCTGTTAACCCCTTCCCCCCTCATCTTGCCCCCTGTTAACCCCTTCCCCCCTCATCTTGCCCCCTGTTAACCCCTTCCCCCCTCATCTTGCCCCCTGTTAACCCCTTCCCCCCTCATCTTGCCCCCTGTTAACCCCTTCCCCCCTCACCTTGTCCCCTGTTAACCCCTTCCCCCCTCACCTTGTCCCCTGTTAACCCCTTCCCCCTCACCTTGCCCCCTGTTAACCCCTTCCCCCCTCATCTCTCCCCCTGTTAACCCCTTCCCCCCCCATCTTGTCCCCTGTTAACCCCTTCCCCCCTCATCTCTCCCCCTGTTAACCCCTTCCCCCCTCACCTTGTCCCCTTCCCCCCTCATCTTGTCCCCTGTTAACCCCTTCCCCCCTCATCTCTCCCCCTGTTAACCCCTTCCCCCCTCATCTCGCCCCCTGTTAACTCCTTCCCCCCTCATCTTGTCCCCTGTTAACCCCTTCCCCCCTCATCTCTCCCCCTGTTAACCCCTTCCCCCCTCATCTTGTCCCCTGTTAACCCCTTCCCCCCTCATCTTGTCCCCTGTTAACCCCTTCCCCCCTCATCTCGCCCCCTGTTAACCCCTTCCCCCCTCATCTTGTCCCCTGTTAACCCCTTCCCCCCTCACCTTGCCCCCTGTTAACCCCTTCCCCCTCATCTCGCCCCCTGTTAACCCCTTCCCCCCTCATCTTGTCCCCTGTTAACCCCTTCCCCCCTCACCTTGCCCCCTGTTAACCCCTTCCCCCCTCATCTCTCCCCCTGTTAACCCCTTCCCCCCTCATCTTGTCCCCTGTTAACCCCTTCCCCCCTCATCTTGTCCCCTGTTAACCCCTTCCCCCCTCATCTCGCCCCCTGTTAACCCCTTCCCCCCTCATCTTGTCCCCTGTTAACCCCTTCCCCCCTCACCTTGCCCCCTGTTAACCCCTTCCCACCTCATCTTGCCCCCTGTTAACCCCTTCCCCCCTCATCTTGTCCCCTGTTAACCCCTTCCCCCCTCATCTTGTCCCCTGTTAACCCCTTCCCCCCTCATCTCGCCCCCTGTTAACCCCTTCCCCCCTCATCTTGTCCCCTGTTAACCCCTTCCCCCCTCACCTTGCCCCCTGTTAACCCCTTCCCCCCTCATCTCGCCCCCTGTTAACCCCTTCCCCCCTCATCTTGCCCCCTGTTAACCCCTTCCCCCTCATCTTGCCCCCTGTTAACCCCTTCCCCCATCATCTCGCCCCCTGTTAACCCCTTCCCCCCTCATCTTGCCCCCTGTTAACCCCTTCCCCCCTCATCTTGCCCCCTGTTAACCCCTTCCCCCCTCATCTTGCCCCCTGTTAACCCCTTCCCCCCTCATCTTGCCCCCTGTTAACCCCTTCCCCCTCATCTTGTCCCCTGTTAACCCCTTCCCCCTCATCTTGCCCCCTGTTAACCCCTTCCCCCCTCATCTTGCCCCCTGTTAACCCCTTCCCCCCTCATCTTGTCCCCTGTTAACCCCTTCCCCCCTCACCTTTTCCCCTGTTAACCCCTTCCCCCCTCATCTTGTCCACTGTTAACCCCTTCCCCCCTCATCTTGCCCCCTGTTAACCCCTTCCCCCCTCATCTTGCCCCCTGTTAACCACTTCCCCCCTCATCTTGCCCCCTGTTAACCCCTTCCCCCCTCACCTTTTCCCCTGTTAACCCCTTCCCCCCTCACCTTGTCCCCTGTTAACCCCTTCCCCCCTCATCTTGCCCCCTGTTAACCCCTTCCCCCCTCATCTTGCCCCCTGTTAACCCCTTCCCCCCTCATCTTGCCCCCTGTTAACCCCTTCCCCCCTCACCTTGTCCCCTGTTAACCCCTTCCCCCCTCACCTTGTCCCCTGTTAACCCCTTCCCCCCTCACCTTGCCCCTGTTAACCCCTTCCCCCCTCATCTTGCCCCCTGTTAACCCCTTCCCCCCTCACCTTGCCCCCTGTTAACCCCTTCCCCCCTCATCTCTCCCCCTGTTAACCACTTCCCCCCTCATCTTGTCCCCTGTTAACCCCTTCCCCCCTCATCTTGTCCCCTGTTAACCCCTTTCCCCCTCATCTCGCCCCCTGTTAACCCCTTCCCCCCTCATCTTGTCCCCTGTTAACCCCTTCCCCCCTCACCTTGCCCCCTGTTAACCCCTTCCCCCCTCATCTCGCCCCCTGTTAACCCCTTCCCCCCTCATCTTGTCCCCTGTTAACCCCTTCCCCCCTCACCTTGCCCCCTGTTAACCCCTTCCCCCCTCATCTCTACCCCTGTTAACCCCTTCCCCCCTCATCTTGTCCCCTGTTAACCCCTTCCCCCCTCATCTCGCCCCCTGTTAACCCCTTCCCCCCTCATCTTGTCCCCTGTTAACCCCTTCCCCCCTCACCTTGCCCCCTGTTAACCCCTTCCCCCCTCATCTTGCCCCCTGTTAACCCCTTCCCCCCTCATCTTGTCCCCTGTTAACCCCTTCCCCCCTCATCTTGTCCCCTGTTAACCCCTTCCCCCCTCATCTCGCCCCCTGTTAACCCCTTCCCCCCTCATCTTGCCCCCTGTTAACCCCTTCCCCCCTCACCTTGTCCCCTGTTAACCCCTTCCCCCCTCATCTTGCCCCCTGTTAACCCCTTCCCCCCTCATCTTGCCCCCTGTTAACCCCTTCCCCCCTCATCTTGCCCCCTGTTAACCCCTTCCCCCCTCACCTTGTCCCCTGTTAACCCCTTCCCCCCTCACCTTGTCCCCTGTTAACCCCTTCCCCCCTCACCTTGCCCCTGTTAACCCCTTCCCCCCTCATCTTGCCCCCTGTTAACCCCTTCCCCCCTCACCTTGCCCCCTGTTAACCCCTTCCCCCCTCATCTCTCCCCCTGTTAACCCCTTCCCCCCTCATCTTGTCCCCTGTTAACCCCTTCCCCCCTCATCTTGTCCCCTGTTAACCCCTTTCCCCCTCATCTCGCCCCCTGTTAACCCCTTCCCCCCTCATCTTGTCCCCTGTTAACCCCTTCCCCCCTCACCTTGCCCCCTGTTAACCCCTTCCCCCCTCATCTCGCCCCCTGTTAACCCCTTCCCCCCTCATCTTGTCCCCTGTTAACCCCTTCCCCCCTCACCTTGCCCCCTGTTAACCCCTTCCCCCCTCATCTCTCCCCCTGTTAACCCCTTCCCCCCTCATCTTGTCCCCTGTTAACCCCTTCCCCCCTCATCTTGTCCCCTGTTAACCCCTTCCCCCCTCATCTCGCCCCCTGTTAACCCCTTCCCCCCTCATCTTGTCCCCTGTTAACCCATTCCCCCATCACCTTGCCCCCTGTTAACCCCTTCCCCCCTCATCTTGCCCCCTGTTAACCCCTTCCCCCCTCATCTTGTCCCCTGTTAACCCCTTCCCCCCTCATCTTGTCCCCTGTTAACCCCTTCCCCCCTCATCTCGCCCCCTGTTAACCCCTTCCCCCCTCATCTTGTCCCCTGTTAACCCCTTCCCCCCTCATCTCGCCCCCTGTTAACCCCTTCCCCCCTCATCTTGCCCCCTGTTAACCCCTTCCCCCCTCATCTTGCCCCCTGTTAAGCCCTTCCCCCCTCATCTCGCCCCCTGTTAACCCCTTCCCCCCTCATCTTGCCCCCTGTTAACCCCTTCCCCCCTCATCTTGCCCCCTGTTAACCCCTTCCCCCCTCATCTTGCCCCCTGTTAACCCCTTCCCCCCTCATCTTGCCCCCTGTTAACCCCTTCCCCCCTCATCTTGTCCCCTGTTAACCCCTTCCCCCTCATCTTGCCCCCTGTTAACCCCTTCCCCCCTCATCTTGCCCCCTGTTAACCCCTTCCCCCCTCATCTTGCCCCCTGTTAACCCCTTCCCCCCTCATCTCTCCCCCTGTTAACCCCTTCCCCCCTCATCTTGTCCCCTGTTAACCCCTTCCCCCCTCATCTTGCCCCCTGTTAACCCCTTCCACCCTCATCTTGCCCCCTGTTAACCCCTTCCCCCCTCATCTTGCCCCCTGTTAACCCCTTCCCCCCTCATCTTGTCCCCTGTTAACCCCTTCCCCCCTCATCTTGCCCCCTGTTAACCCCTTCCCCCCTCATCTTGCCCCCTGTTAACCCCTTCCCCCCTCATCTTGTCCCCTGTTAACCCCTTCCCCCCTCACCTTTTCCCCTGTTAACCCCTTCCCCCCTCATCTTGCCCCCTGTTAACCCCTTCCCCCCTCATCTCGCCCCCTGTTAACCCCTTCCCCCCCTCATCTTGTCCCCTGTTAACCCATTCCCCCATCACCTTGCCCCCTGTTAACCCCTTCCCCCCTCATCTTGCCCCCTGTTAACCCCTTCCCCCCTCATCTTGTCCCCTGTTAACCCCTTCCCCCCTCATCTTGTCCCCTGTTAACCCCTTCCCCCCTCATCTCGCCCCCTGTTAACCCCTTCCCCCCTCATCTTGTCCCCTGTTAACCCCTTCCCCCCTCATCTCGCCCCCTGTTAACCCCTTCCCCCCTCATCTTGCCCCCTGTTAACCCCTTCCCCCCTCATCTTGCCCCCTGTTAAGCCCTTCCCCCCTCATCTCGCCCCCTGTTAACCCCTTCCCCCCTCATCTTGCCCCCTGTTAACCCCTTCCCCCCTCATCTTGCCCCCTGTTAACCCCTTCCCCCCTCATCTTGCCCCCTGTTAACCCCTTCCCCCCTCATCTTGCCCCCTGTTAACCCCTTCCCCCCTCATCTTGTCCCCTGTTAACCCCTTCCCCCTCATCTTGCCCCCTGTTAACCCCTTCCCCCCTCATCTTGCCCCCTGTTAACCCCTTCCCCCCTCATCTTGCCCCCTGTTAACCCCTTCCCCCCTCATCTCTCCCCCTGTTAACCCCTTCCCCCCTCATCTTGTCCCCTGTTAACCCCTTCCCCCCTCATCTTGCCCCCTGTTAACCCCTTCCACCCTCATCTTGCCCCCTGTTAACCCCTTCCCCCCTCATCTTGCCCCCTGTTAACCCCTTCCCCCCTCATCTTGTCCCCTGTTAACCCCTTCCCCCCTCATCTTGCCCCCTGTTAACCCCTTCCCCCCTCATCTTGCCCCCTGTTAACCCCTTCCCCCCTCATCTTGTCCCCTGTTAACCCCTTCCCCCCTCACCTTTTCCCCTGTTAACCCCTTCCCCCCTCATCTTGCCCCCTGTTAACCCCTTCCCCCCTCATCTCGCCCCCTGTTAACCCCTTCCCCCCTCATCTTGTCCCCTGTTAACCCCTTCCCCCTCATCTTGTCCCCTGTTAACCCCTTCCCCCCTCACCTTGTCCCCTGTTAACCCCTTCCCCTGAAACATTGCCCATTACCCCCCCTGTTACCCCCTTCCCTTTTCCCCTGTTACCCCCCCTGTTAATCCCCCTGTTACCATTTCCCCCCCTCACCTTAACCCCCTTCCCTCCTCACCTTCCCCCGGCATCGGCCCTTGTTAATGATTTTCAGGGCGTATTCCCTGCCTGTGGAGTGTTCCACACATTCCCGGACCACCGCAAAGTTACCGTCTCCCAACATACGTCCCACTCTGTAGCGCTCCGATATGGAGGCAGGCACCGCAGGGATATCATCCTCTACTATAGACTCAGCTGGAGGAGGGAGGGAGGGACGGAGGGAGAGAGAGAGAGAGAGAGAGGTGTTATGATATGAAGCAGTAATTTCAAAGATAAAGAGAGAGAGAGAGTAATGGAGAGGGGAAGTTAGACAGAGTGGGGGTCAAGGAGAACAAAAGAGAAAAGAAGATGGGAGGAAGAAAGAGAGAGAGAGAGAGAGAGAGGGAGAGAGAGAGAGAGAGAGGGAAGACAGAGAGAGAAAGAGATGGAGGGACCCTTCCTTCTTTACCTCCATCCCCCTCTTCCATGGAGCTACAGACTTTGGTAGAGGCCAGAGAGATAGATGAACCCTGAGACTCCTGGAGAGAGAGAGAAAGAGAGAGAGAGGAAAGACAGAGAGACCAAGAGAGAACAATTTAATACACACATCTTCAGCACTATCATTGCTGATATACTGTATAGAACGTATAGAACTAATCCTGGAGTGAAGGAGAATCCTCTCATCTATCCCACTGCTTCTCTGCTCTCCTCTCTGTGATCTGTTCATCTCTATAGCTACGATAGTGTCTGTCTGTCTGCTAGTCTGTCTGTAGCTACGATAGTGTCTGTCTGTCTGTCTGTCTGCTAGTCTGTCTGTAGCCACGACAGTGTCTGTCTGTCTGCTAGTCTGTCTGTAGCCACGACAGTGTCTGTCTGTCTGTCTGTCTGCTAGTCTGTCTGTAGCCACGACAGTGTCTGTCTGTCTGCTAGTCTGTCTGTAGCCACGACAGTGTCTGTCTGTCTGTTTGTCTGCTAGTCTGTCTGTAGCCACGACAGTGTCTGTCTGTCTGTCTGCTGGTCTGTCTGCAGCCACGACAGTATCTGTCTGTCTATCTGCTGGTCTGTCTGTTGCCATGGTCGTGTCTGTCTGTCTGTCTGTCTGTCTGCTAGTCTGTCTGCAGCCACGACAGTGTCTGTCTGTCTGTCTGTCTGTCTGTCTGTTGCCATGATCTTGTCTGTCTGTCTGTCTGCTGGTCTGTCTGTAGCCACGGTAGTGTCTGCCTGTCTGCCTGTCTGCCTGTCTGTCTGTCTGTCTGTCTGTCTGTCTGTCTGTCTGTCTGTCTGTCTGTTGCCATGATCGTGTCTGTCTGTCTGTCTGTCTGCTGGTCTGTCTGTAGCCACGACAGTGTCTGTCTGTCTGTCTGTCTGTTGCCATGATCGTGTCTGTCTGTCTGTCTGTCTGCTAGTCTGTCTGCAGCCACGACAGTATCTGTCTGTCTATCTGCTGGTCTGTCTGTTGCCATGGTCGTGTCTGTCTGTCTGTCTGTCTGTCTGTCTGTCTGTCTGTCTGTCTGTCTGTCTGTCTGTCTGTCTGTCTGCTGGTCTGTCTGTAGCCACGACAGTGTCTGTCTGTCTGTCTGTCTGCTGGTCTGTCTGTTGCCATGATCGTGTCTGTCTGTCTGTCTGTTGGTCTGTCTGTAGCCACGGTAGTGTCTGTCTGTCTGTCTGCTGGTCTGTCTGTTGCCATGATCGTGTCTGTCTGTCTGTCTGTCTGCTGGTCTGTCTGCAGCCACGACAGTATCTGTCTGTCTATCTGCTGGTCTGTCCGTTGCCATGGTCGTGTCTGTCTGTCTGTCTGTCTGCTGGTCTGTCTGTAGCCACGACAGTGTCTGTCTGTCTGTCTGCTGGTCTGTCTGCAGCCACGACAGTATCTGTCTGTCTATCTGCTGGTCTGTCTGTTGCCATGATCGTGTCTGTCTGTCTGCTGGTCTGTCTGTAGCCACGGTAGTGTCTGTCTGTCTGTCTGTCTGTCTGTCTGTCGCCACGGTAGTGTCTGTCTGTCTGTCTGTAGCCACGACAGTGTCTGTCTGTCTGTCTGCTGGTCTGTCTGTAGCCACGGTAGTGTCTGTTTGTCTGTTTGTCTGAAGACAAAGACTCATTATAGAACCAGCCAACACTCCCAGTAGTTGCCATGGCAGCACTAGGAAGTCAGGAGAGAAGGGGGGAGAAAATGGGGGAGAGAAAGGGGGAGAGAATGGGGGAGAGAAGGGGGAGCCTGGTTGGTGTTGTAAATTAGTTTCACATCTCTTCTATCATTTTCACCCCTCCTCTGCTCTCTCCATCTCTCTGTCTACCCTACTCTCTCCTCCTCCTCTGCCTTCTCCATCTCTCTGTCTACCCTCCTCTCTCCTCTCTTCTCCTGCTCTGCTCTCTCTATCTCTCTGTCTACCCTCCTCCTCCTCTGCTCTCTCCATCTCTTTGTCTACCCTCCTCCTCCTCCTCTGCTCTCTCCATCTCTCTGTCTACCCTCCTCCTCCTCTGCTCTCTCCATCTCTCTGTCTACCCTCCTCTCTCCTCTCTGCTCCTCCTCCTCCTCTGCTCTCTCCATCTCTCTGTCTACCCTCCTCCTCCTCCTCTGCTCTCTCCATCTCTCTGTCTACCCTCCTCCTCCTCCTCTGCTCTCTCCATCTCTCTGTCTACCCTCCTCTCTCCTCCTCCTCCTCCTCTGCTCTCTCCCTCTCTCTGTCTACCCTCCTCTCTCCTCTCTCTTCCTCCTCCTCCTCTGCTCTCTCCATCTCTTTGTCTACCCTCCTCTCTTCTCCTCCTCCTCTCCCTCTCTCTGTCTACCTTCTTGTCTTCTCCTCATCCTCTCCCTGTCTTCTGTCCTCTCTCTAGTCGTGGTTACACATTTACATTAACATGTGGTTGTTGTCATCTGATCAAGATGATCTGATCACTATCTGATGGAGATTTGTTGCGTCTACACATGGTAATGAAACATGTCTCTTATAAGCCCACTGTGTCCATATTATGACCAGATTCACTGGTCTCTCCCTGTATGCAAATGAACCCAACCTCCCTTATGACACAAACTGTAGGCCCAGGTGGATTGGCTGTTTTTAGGCGGGTCTTAAGAAGAATTAACGTAGCAAAACGGTTCATTTTGAAGAACCTCTAACATGACAACCTATAGCAAGACACATTGTCAAATTATGAAAATGGATAAACACGACAATGGATAAAAAGTGCAAAAGAGCACACATGTGAAGCAAATACTATGTCTTTATAAAATAATAAATACCATGTCTTTATAAAATAATAAATACCATGTCTTTATAAAGGAATAAATACTGTCTTTATAAAATAATACCTACTATGGCTTTATAGAGGAATAAATACTGTATTTTTAAAATAATAAATACTGTATTTTTAAAATAATAAATACTATGTCTTTTTGAAATAATAAATACTGTCTTTTAAAAATAATAAATACTGTCTTATTAAAGGAATAAATACTCTCTTATTAAATGAATAAATAATGTCTTATTAAATAAATAAATACTGTCTTTATAAAGGAATAAATACTGTCTTTATAAAGGAATAAATACTGTCTTTATAAAGGAATAAATACTATGTCTTTATAAAGGACAAAATACTGTCTTTATAAAGGAATAAATAATGTGTTTATAAAGGAATAAATACTATGTCTTTATAAAATAATAAATACTATGGCTTTATAAAGGAATAAATACTCTATTTTTAATATAATACATACTATGTCTTTTTGAAATAATAAATACTGTCTTATTAAAGGAATAAATACTCTCTTATTAAATTAATAAATAATTTCTTATTAAATGAATAAATACTGTCTTTATAAAGGAAAAATACTGTCTTTATAAAGGAATAAATAATGTCTTTATAAAGGAATAAATACTATGTTTTTATAAAATAATAAATACTATGTCTTTATAAAGGAATAAATACTATGTCTTTATAAAGGAATAAATACTATGTTTTTATAAAGAAATACATACTGTCTTTATAAAGGAATACATACTGTCTTTATAAAATAATAAATACTATGTCTTTATAAAGGAATAAATACTATGGCTTTATAAAATAATACATACTATGGCTTTATAAAATAATAAATACTATGTCTTTATAAAGGAAGCAATACTATGGCATTATAAAGGAATAAATACCGTAGACCGCCCTCCATTTGCATAACGCCCACACAGATCCACAGATGATGCAATCTCTATTGCCCTTTCCCACCTGGACAAAAGGAACATCTATGTGAGAATAATATTCATTGACTACAGCTCAACGTTTAACACCATAGTTCCCTCAAAGCTCATCACTAAGCTAAAGACCCTAGGACTAAACACCTCTTTCTGCAACTGGATCCTGGACTTCCTGACGGGCCGCACCCAGGTGGTGAGGGTAGGTAACAACACCTCTGCCACGCTGATCCTCAACACGGGGCCCTCTCAGGGGTGCATGCTTAGTCCCCTCCTCTACTCCCTGTTCACTAATGACTGCATGGCCAAGCACGACTCCAACACCATCATTAAGTTTGCTGACAACACAACAGTGGTAGGCCTGATCACCAACAACTACGAGACAGCCTATAGGGAGGAGATCAAAGACCTGGCAGTGTGGTGCCAGGACAACAACCTCTCCCTCAACGTGATCAAGACAAAGGAGATGATTGTGGACTGCAGGAGAAGGAGGACTGAGCACGCCCCCATTCTCATCGACGGGGCTGCATTGGAGCAGGTTGAGAGCTTCAAGTTCCTCGGTGTCCACATCACCAACAAATTATCACCAAACACACCAAGACAGTCGTGAAGAGGGCACGACAAAGACTCTTTTTGGCATGGGTTCTCAGAGCCTCAAAAGGTTCTACAGCTGCACCATTGACAGCATCCTGACGGGTTGTATCACTGCCTGGTATGGCAACAGCTCTCCCTCAGACCGCAAGGCATTACAGAGGGGAGTGCGTACGGCCCAGTACATCACTGGGGCTAAGCTTCATGCCATCCAGGACCTCTATACCAGGCAGAGTCAAAGGAAGGCCCTAAAAATTGTCAAAGAATAGTCATAGACTGTTCTCTCTGCTACCGCACGGCAAGCGGTACCGGAGCGCCAAGTCTAGGTCAAAAAGGCTTATTAACAGCTTCTACCCCCAAGCCATAACACTCGTGAACTGCTAATCAAATGGCTACCCAGACTATTTGCATTGTCCCCCCCCCCCCCGCTTCTTTTACACTGCTGCTACTCTCTGTTATTATCTATGCATAGTCACTTTAATAAATCCACCTACATGTACATATTACCTCAATTACCTCGACTAACCAGTGCCCCCGCACATTGACTCTGTACCGGTACCCCCTGTATATAGTCTCCACATTGACTCTGTACTGGTACCCCCTGTATATAGCCTCCACATTGACTCTGTACCGGTACCCCCTGTATATAGCCTCCACATTGACTCTGTACCGGTACCCCCTGTATATAGCCTCCACATTGATTCTGTACTGGTACCCCCTGTATATAGCCTCCACATTGACTCTGTACCGGTACCCCCTGTATATAGCCTCCACATTGACTCTGTACCGTAACACCCTGTATATAGCCTCCACATTGACTCTATACTGGTACCCCCTGTATATAGCCTCCACATTGACTCTGTACCGGTACCCCCTGTATATAGCCTCCACATTGACTCTGTACCGGTACTCCCTGTATATAGTCTCCACATTGACTCTGTACTGGTACCCCCTGTATATAGCCTCCACATTGACTCTGTACCGGTATCCCCCTGTGTATATAGCCTCCACATTGACTCTGTACCGGTACCCCCTGTATATAGCCTCCACATTGACTCTGTACCGGTATCCCCCTGTGTATAGCCTCGCTATTGTTACTTTACTACTGCTGTTTAATGATATATATATATATATATATATATTAGAAACAGTGAGTCAGTCAGCCAGTCAGTCAGTGAGTCAGTCAGTGAGTCTGTCAATCAGTCAGTGAGTCAGTCAGTGAGGCAGTCAGTCAGTCAGTGAGTTAGTCGGTGAGTCTGTCAATCAGTCAGTGAGTCAGTCAGTGAGGCAGTCAGTCAGTCAGTGAGTTAGTCGGTGAGTCAGTGGGTGAGTCAGTCAGTGAGTCAGTCAGTCAGCCAGTCAGTCAGTGAGTCAGTCAGTGAGGCAGTCAGTCAGTCAGTGAGTTAGTCAGTGAGTCATTGAGTGAGTCAGTCAGTCAGTCAATCAGTCAGTGAGGCAGTCAGTCAGTCAGTGAGTTAGTCAGTGAGTCAGTCAGTGAGTCAGTCAGTCAGTCAATCAGTCAGTGAGTCAGTCAGTCAGTCAGTCAATCAGTCAGTGAGTCAGTGAGTGATTCAGTCAGCCAGTCAGTCAGTGAGTCAGTCAGTCAGTGTTAAGATATTTTATCAAGGTTTAAGATAAATGATTCATTAATCCTACCCAGAAGCTTAACCATTAGGATTAGAGGTTATGTAGCATGTACAGGGGGAGAAAGGAATGTCTGTGTGTACCTAAAGAAAACTAAGTGGATCATTAACCTATGTTTGAACCGACTAAGCTATAACTCTGTGGAGATAAGGGAAGACAGCAAAAACCCCTCTAGGTTTTCCATATCTGGGGGGGTGGGGACTGGAACTGTCAGCTAAGTGGTAATAAACTGTGGTGAGACTTCAGGAGATAATCCAGATTAGTGTGTATGTATGTGCGATAGTAATAGAAGGGATAAAAATAACGGTTTTGTATATGCACGTCAGAGATCTCTCGAGAATAAACGCTATTGATTAATTTGGTGGCTGGTCTTTGTCTATTTTATGCAAATAAGGATCTTACAAATTCTTAGAAACGGACAGAGTGTTTGCTTTATTATAATTAAATTGGTTAACCTGTTTGGGCTGCAGGGGCAGTATTGAGTAGCCAGATAAAAGGTGCCCATTTCAAACGGCCTCGTACTCAATTCTTGCTCGTACAATATGCATATTATTATTACTATTGGATAGAAAACACTCTCTAGTTTCTAAAACCGTTTGAATTATATCTATGAGTCAAACAGAACTCATTTGGCACAAACTTCCTGACCAGGAAGTGGAAAGTCTGAAATCGAGGCTCTGTTCTACTTCCTGCCTATAAATGGGCATGATACGTATTAGTATACAATGCACTTCATAGACCTTCCCTGGATGTCAAGAGGCGGTGAGAGAAGAAATTGAGTGTTTATCTTGGTCTGAAGTGGAATACAAGCTCTTTGTATGACGTGTCCCCCATTTCCTGTTTTCTGGAGAGCGCGAGGAGGTACCTGGATTTGCCTTGTTTAGCTGCCGTTATAGGCGGACTACTATCTCCGGCTTTGATTTTATTTTATACATGTGACCATATCATCGTAAAGTATGTTTTTTCAATATAGTTTAATCAGATTATTGAAATTTTTCGGGAGTTTTGCCGTGTTCCGTTCTCTGACTTTGTTGACGATGGAGAGATTCGTGCCACTTGGCTAGTGTGCTTGCTAAATCGAGAGGGAAAGTGGCCGTTCTAAATCCAAACAACGATTGTTCCCGACAAAGGACCTGTCCAACATTTGATGAAAGATCAGAAAAGTAAGAAACATTTATGATGTATTTCATATATTGCGTACATGTGAATTAGTCGTCGGCGCCCAACTTTTGGGTATCTAGCTATACCGAAGCTGGATGTCGTAATGAAGTTATTTTTTAGAATTCTAACACTGCGATTTCATTAAGAACTAATGGATCTATCATTTCCTATACAACATGTATTTTTTAGTTATGTTTATGAATAGCTATTTGGTCAGAATATGTGTATCAGAAAAAGTGTCAGAAAAAAATCTGGACGTTGTGGGAAAAAGTAGCTAAGTTAGCACAATGTATAACCATTGATTTCAGCTCTAAATATGCACATTTTCAAACAAAACATAAGTGTATGTATAACCTGATGTTATAGGACTGTCATCTGATGAAGAATATCAAGGTTAGTTAAAAATTATATATCTTTTACTGGTTTGTCACGATCGCTAACTTTTACTGCTGGGGAAGGGCTTGTGTTTCTGGCTATTGTGGTAAGCTAATATAACGCTATATTGTGTTTCGCTGTAAAAAACTTAATAAATCGGAAATATTGGTGGAATCACCAGATGCCTGTCTTTCATTTGCTGTACACTATGTATTTTCAGAAATGTTTTATGATGAGTATTTAGATATTGACGTTGGTGTCTGTAATTATTCTGTCTGCTTTCGGTGCAATTTTGATTGTAGCTACATGTAAACTATGATTTATACCTGAAATATGCAATTTTTCGAACAAAACATAGATTTATTGAATAACATGTTATAAGACTGTCATCTGATGAAGTTGTTTGTGGTTAGTTTGGTTGGTTCTTGGTTAGTTAGGTTGGCTTTGTGCATGCACCTGTGCTGTGAAAAATGTCTGTCCTTTTTTGTATTTGGTGGTGAGCTAACATAAATATACGTGCTGTTTTCGCTGTAAAACATTTTAAAAATAGGACATGTTGGCTGGATTCACAAGATGTGTACCTTTCATTTGCTGTATTGGACTTGTTAATGTGTGAAAGTTAAATATTTAAAAAAAATATATTTTGAATTTCGCGCCCTGCACTTGAAGTGGCTGTTGTCATAAGTGTACCGACACCGGGCTGCAGCCATAAGAAGTTAACGAACATTTAGGAAACGATTTCCTTCAACAGTCAGTCAGTCAGTCAGTCAGTCAGTTAGTCAGTTAGTCAGTTAGTCAGTGAATCAGTCACTGAGTCAGTCAGTCAGTCAGGGAGTAGGTCAGTCATATGAAAAACACAACTCTTAGTTGCTCTGCAGAGAGGCAATCTAGCTACACTTAGGGGAACAAAATACTGTTGCTATGGAAACTATTCCAAGAGAGCAGCGCTTATGACACTTCCAGCGAGCCCAGAACGCCCATATAAGGACATACTGTATATCCTTCCTGTCTCCAGGTTGGGAGAGCAAGGGGTTCAGCCTACTGTTTTCTTCTCCTCAGAGATGGAAGGATAAAGAGAGAGAAGGGGGAGAGAGAGAGAGAGAAACAGAGAGAGTGCCAGAGAGGGAGAGAGAGAGAGAAGTGAGTGCAGGTAGATTAGTCGATAGAGGTCTGGAGAGAGAGGTGCTGCAACAGACAGAGAAACAGAGAGAGTGCAAGAGAGGGAGAGAGAGAGAGAAGTGAGTGCAGGTAGATTAGTCGATAGAGGTCTGGAGAGAGAGGTGCTGCAACAGACAGAGAAACAGAGAGAGTGAAAGAGAGGGAGAGAGAGAGAAGTGAGTGCAGGTAGATTAGTCGATAGAGGTCTGGAGAGAGGTGCTGCAACAGACAGAGAAACAGAGAGAGTGAAAGAGAGGGAGAGAGAGAGAAGAGTGCAGGTAGATTAGTCGATAGAGGTCTGGAGAGAGAGAGAGGTGCTACAACAGACAGAGAAACAGAGAGAGTGAAAGAGAGGGAGAGAGAAGTGAGTGCAGATAGATTAGTCGATAGAGGTCTCTCTCTCTCTCTCTCTCTCTCTCTCTCTCTCTCTCTCTCTCTCTCCTCTCTCTCTCTCTCTTCTCTCTTCTCTCTCTCTCTCTCTCTCTCTCTCTCTTCTTCTCTCTCTCTCTCTTTCTTTTCTCTCTCTCTCTCTCTCTCGAGAGGAGAGGGAGAGAGAGAGATGCGAGAGAGGAGAGAGAGAGAGAGAGAGAGAGAGAGAGAGAGAGAGAGAGAGAGGTGCTCCAACAGACAGAGGGTGAAACCAAAAGACTATTTCCCCATTGTCACACCCTGATCTGTTTCACCTGTTTTATGCTTGTCTCAACCCCCTCCAGGTGTCGCCCATCTTCCCCATTATCGCCTGTGTATTTATACCTGTGTTCTCTGTTTGTTGTTGCCAGTTCGTTTTGTTTCATCAAGCCTACCATCGTTTTCCCCTCAGTTCCTGTCCCTCGATTATTCCTGTTTTCTAGTTTTCCAGGTTTTGACCTTTTCTGCCTAACCTGACCCTGAGCCTGCCTGCCGCCTGTACCTTTTCTGCCTAACCTGACCCTGACCCTGACCCTGACCCTGAGCCTGCCTGCCGCCCTGTACCTTTTCCCCACCTATCTGGATTACTGACCCCTGCTTGCCCTTGACCTGTCTTTTGCCTGCCCCTGTTCGATTAATAAACAGTTGTTAATTTGACGTTGTCTGCATCTGGGTCTTACCTACGAAACGTGATAGTACGAACTGGCCATGACTGATCCAGCAGACCCGGGCCAGCTGCGCAACGCCATCTCTTCCCAAGGAACCACCATTGGTAGGTACGAAGAATTGCATCGTGGCCTTATGGAGGGGGTCCAAACGTTGGCTGAATGCCATGACCGGGAGTTGGTAATTTTGCTGGAGCAATTCCACGGGTTGACTGGGAGGCAGCAACCCCACAGCCCCTCAGTAACTCAGCTGTTAGCAGTGCCGTCTCATCGGTCACTCCACCTTCTCGGGAGCCCTGCTTACCTCCCCCAGAAGGCAGCAGTGGAGAGCTGAGCACCTGTCAGGCGTTTCTAGCTGAATGTGCCCTCGTCTTCGAGCTTCAGCCCTCCTCAAAGGTTAGTGATTAATTTTATCTCTATTTCTGCTTTTTGTTACTCCTCTCTTTAACTGGAAAAATGGCTGTCTTTTTCTGTGACTTGG
The DNA here is from genome assembly GCF_016432855.1 of Salvelinus namaycush. NCBI lineage: Eukaryota > Metazoa > Chordata > Actinopteri > Salmoniformes > Salmonidae > Salvelinus > Salvelinus namaycush. The sequence goes on along the minus strand of NC_052332.1, from coordinate 39,482,074 downwards.
CTCATACCTAACATAATCGTTTGGTGTGCTTTCGTCGTAAAACCTTTTTGAAATCGGACACTTTGGCCGGATTTACAACAAGTGTATCTTTAAAATGGTGTAAAATACTTGTATGTTTGAGAAATTTAAATTATGGGATTTCTGTTGTTTTGAATTTGGCGCCCTGCAGTATCACTGGCTGTTGATGAGGTGGGACGCTACCGTCCCACATACCCTAGAGAGGTTAAAAGATCAGGCTCACCGGTAGGGGCAAGTACTCCGGTGGGCCATATGGTGAACTTTTCTGCTTCCCTTGCTCGCACCCCTTTTCATGCCATTCTGCTGTGGGGAAACCAGTCTAAATCTCTCCGGGTCCTCATTGATTATGGGGCCGATGAGAGCTTTTTGGACGCTACCCTGGCTTCTGAGCTGAACATCTCCACTCAGCCCCTCTCCATTCCCATGGATGTTGGAGTGCTGGACGGGTGCTCTATAGGCCAGGTCACTCATAATACCACTCCCATCAACCTACTGGTGTCAGGGAATCACAGCGAGACTATTCCATTTCTGTTCATCAAGTCTCCTCAGATTCCAGTAGTTTTGGGATTCTCCTGGCTCCACAGTGACACAATCCCCTCATCAACTGGTCTGCTGGTGCCATCATGGGCTGGAGTCCGTTCTGCCATGCCCATTGTCTGAAGTCAGCGCAACCTGCCCTGGGACGTCTTCCTGAGGTTTCGGAAGGTGCCCAGGACCTCTCCTCCATCCCCGCGGAGTACCAGAATCTCGGGGAGGTGATCAGCAAAGCCCGGACCACTTCGCTTCTGCCGCACCGACCCTATGACTAAGGGATTGACCTTTTCCATAGCACTACGCCGCCCCGAGGACGCCTGTACTCTCTGTCGAGACCGGAGACCAAGGCTATGGAGACCTACATTGGGGACTCCCTAGCTGCAGGATTTATACATCCCTCTTCCTCTCCCACAGGCGCAGGGTTCTTCTTCGTGGAGAAAAAGGACAAGACCCTGCGCTCGTGCATTGACTACCGGGGACTCAATGACATTACTGTTAAGAACCGTTACCCTCTACCACTAATTTCCTCGGCCTTCGAGCCGCTCCAAGGGGCCACTGTGTTTTCCAAGCAGGATCTACGGAACGCTTAACACCTGGTGCAGATACGAGAGGGGGACGAGTGGAAGACCGCCTTCAAGATGGCCAGCGGCCACTACGAGTATATGGTCATGCCTTTTGGCCTCACAAATGCCCCTGCTGTGTTCCAGGCTCTGGTAAATTATGTTCTCTGTGACATGTTGAACCGGATCGTCTTCGTCTACATTGATGACATCCTTGTCTTCTCCCTCTCCCCTAAATAACACATGTTCCACGTCCCACAGGTGCTTAAATGCCTGAGAGCGGTGGTGGATTGGCCTCAGCCTACGTCCAGGGTGCAGCTGCATTGTTTCCTGGTGTTTTCCACCCTTTATCGCCGTGTATCAGGGGTTACAGCACACTGGCAGCCCACTTGTCAGCACCCACCTCTCCCAAAGTTCTGTTCATGTGGTCACCAGCTGCTGACCGGGCGTTCCGGGACCTTCACTTCTTTGGGACAGGGGGGGCAGTATTGAGTAGGTTGGATAAAAAGGTGCCCAGAGTAAACTGCCTGCTACTCTGTCCTAAAAGCTAGAATATGCATATAATTAGTAGATTTGGATAGAAAACACTCAGAAGTTTCAAAACCGTTTGAATGATGTCTCTGAGTATAACAGAACTCATATGGCAGGCAAAAGCCTGAGAAAAAATCCAACCAGGAAGTGGGAAATCTGAGGTTTGTAGTGTTTCAACTCTTTGCCGATCCAAGATACAGTGGAAATGGGGTCATGTTGCACTTCCTAAGGCTTCCACTAGATGTCAACAGTCTATAGAACCTTGATTGATGCTTCTACTGTGAAGGAGGGGGGAATGAGAGGGGATTGAGTCAGAGGTCTGGCAGAGTGCCACGAGCTGGTCACGAGCTGGTCATGCGCATTCACCTGAGAGGTAGCTTGCGTTCCATCGCATTTCTGAAGACAAAGGAATTCTCCGGTTGGAACATTATTGAAGATTTATGATAAAAACATCCTAAAGATTGATTCTATACTTAGTTTGACATGTTTCTACGGACTGTAATATGACTTTTCGTCTGATCTTTCGCCTGGACCTGCTAGTGCGTCGTCAGTTTGGATTGTGTACTAAACGCGCAAACAAAAGGAGGTGTTTGGACATAAATTATGGACTTTATTGAACAAATCAAACATTTATTGTGGAACTGGGGTTCCTGGGAGTGCATTCTGATGAAAATCATCAAAGGTAAGTGAATATTTATAATGCTATTTCTGACTTTGTTGACTCCACAACATGGCGGATATTCTTTGGCTTGTTTGGGCTCTGAGCGCTGTACTCAGATTATTGCATGGTGTGTTTTTTTGGTAAAGCTTTTTTGAAATCTGACACAGCGGTTGCATTAAGGAGAAGTTTATCTAAAGTTCCATGCATAACACATGTATTTTCATCAACATTTATAATGAGTATTTCTGTAAATTGATGTGGCTCTCTGCAAAATCACCGGATGTTTTGGAAGCAAAACATTACTGAACGTAACGCGCCAATGTAAACTGAGATTTTTGGATATAAATATGAACTTTATCGAACAAAACATACATGTATTGTGTAACATGAAGTCCTATGAGTGTCATCTGATGAAGATCATCAAAGGTTAGTGATTCATTTGATCTCTATTCATGCTTTTTGTGACTCCTCTGTTTGGCTGTAAAAATGGCTGTGTTTTTCTGTGGCTATGTACTGACCTAACATAATCGTTTGGTGTGCTTTCGTCGTAAAGCCTTTTTGAAATCTGACACATCACAACAAGTGTAGCTTTAATTTGGTGTATTGCATGTGTGATCTCATGAAAATTTCATTTTTATAGTAATTTATTTGAATTTGGCGCTCTGCATTTTCACTGGATGTTGGCAAGCGTCCCACATATCCCAGAGAGGTTAACTTCTTTGGGATAGGGGGTGGTATTTTGACGTCCGGATGAAAAGCGTGCCCAAAGTAAACGGCCTGCTACTCAGGCCCAGAAGCTAGGATATGCATATAAGTAGTAGATTTGGATAGAAAACACTCTAAAATTTCTAAAACTGTTAAAATATTGTATGTGAGTATAATAGAACTGAAATGGCGTAACCCCTAGGACAAACCATCCCCCAAAAAAAGAATTCATCCTACCACTGATTTCAATGGCTGGCACTTTTATAATAGGGCGAAATCGTGCCCGATTGCAATTCCTAGGGCTTCCACTAGATGTCAACAGTCTTTAGAAAGAGTTTCAGGCTGGTTTTTAGAAAAATTAGCCAGAAATTGTAGTTTTTCTAGGTGGCTCCCATTTTGGATGTAGTGTTTCCAAGCTCGTGAATGAGATCGCGTTCTTTGGTATTTTTCTCCGGTAAAGACAATAACGATTCTCCGTCTTAAATTTTTTCATTTATTTACCGTATTAGGGTACCTATTTTTTGATTATAAACGTTGATTGACTTGTTTGGATAAGTTTATTGGATAACGTTTGGGATTCATTTTGTTTGCATTTTGAAGGAGGGAAACCGAGTGGATTATTGACTGAAGCGCGCCAGCTAAACTGAGTTTTTATGGATATAAAGAAGGACTTTATCAAACAAAAGGACCATTTGTAATGTAACTGGGACCTTTTGAAGTGCCAACAGAAGAAGATCTTCAAAGGTAAGGCATATATTATATCACTATTTTTGACTTTCGTGTCGCAACTCCCTGGTTGAAAATGATTTGTTATGCATTTGTGTGCTGGGCGCTGTCCTCAGATAATCGCATGGTTTGCTTTCGCCGTAAAGCCTTTTTGAAATCTGACACGGCGGCTGGATTAACAACAATTTACGCTTTATTTTGATGTATTACCCCTGTGATTACATGAAAGTTTAATATACTTATAGTAATTTAATTTTAATTTGGGGCTCTGCAATTTCACTGGAAATTGTCGAAATGGGACGGTAGCGTCCCACTAATCCGCAAGAAGTTAAACACCGCTTCAACACTGCTCCCATTCTGGTTTGTCCCCCCAGTTCGTGGTGGAGGCCGATGCTTCGGATGTCGGAGTGGGGGCTGTCCTGTCCCAACGTTCTGCCCTTAAGCTGCATCCCTGCGCCTTCATCACCCACCGCCTCAACGCCATGGAGAGGGACTACGATGTGGGGAATCAAGAGCTTCTCGCAGTGAAGATGGAGTTGGAGGAATGGAGGCACTGGTTGGAAGGGGCGGACCACAAAAACCTGGAGTATCTCCACACCGCCAAGCGCCTCAACCCCAGGCAAGCGAGATGAGCCCTGCTGTTAACACGGCTCAACTTTTCCCTCTCTTACCGGCCGGGGGCCAAGAACATCAAGCCGGATGCCCTGTCTCGCCGCTATAGCCCCACAGTTACCACCCCGGAGCCCGAGACCATCCTTCCCACCTCGTGCCTGGTGACGGCACTCAGGGAAACAGGTCCAGGAGGCACAGGTCCGGGAGTTTCTCAGTTCTCGTCCCGGTTCTGGAAGGCGTTTTGCACCCTCATTGGGTCGTCAGCCAGCCTGTACTCTGGGTTCCACCCCCAGTCCAATGGCCAGTCGGAGCGAGCCAAACAGGACCTCGAGACTACTCTGCGCTGCCTGGTCTCCGCCAACCCCACCATCTGGAGCTAGCAGCTTGTGTGGGTGGAATAAACAACCTCCTACCCTGCTCTGCCCACGGCCTATCGCCATTTGAGTGTCCATGTATCGACAACAAGCGGATCCCCATCGGACCCGGGCTTCCCGGTATCGTCTCGGGCAGAAGGTATGGTTATCCACTCGGGATCTGCCCCTCCGGGTGAAATCCCACAAACTCTCCCCCCGGTTTATCGTCCCGTTTCCCATCTCTAACACTATTACCCCCTCTGCTGTTTGTCTTCTGTTGCCCCCTTCGTTTACAACCCACCTTTTATGTGTCCAGAGTTAAACCCATGTCTCACAGCCCTTTGCCTGCCCCTGTTAGATTAATAAACTGTTGTTAATTCAACGTTGTCTGCATCTGGGTCTTACCTTGAAACGTGATACCCATAGTGCTGGGCCTTGGTCAAAAGTAGTGCACTAGATAGGGAATAGGGTGTCATTTGGCATGCATCCCAAGACTATTCTGGGCTTATTGCCCACCTCACACACAACCAAACTCTTAGGGTGTTTTCACATACAGTGCCTTCGGAAAGTATTCAGATCCCTTGACACATTTTGTTAGGTTACAGCTTTATTATAAAATGGATTAAATTGTTTTTTTTTCTCCTCATCAATCTACACACAATACCCCATAATGACCAAGCAAAACCAGGTTTCTAGACATTTTTGCAAATTTATAATAAAAATATATATATATTACATTTACATAAGTATTCAGACCCTTTACTCAGTACTTTGTTGAAGCACTTTTGGCAGTGATTACAGCTTCGAGTCTTCTTGGGTATGACGCTACTAGCTTGGCACACCTGTATTTGGGGAGTTTCTCCAATTCTTGTCTGCAGATCCTCTCAAGCCCTGTCAGGTTGAATGAGGAGCGTTGCTGCACAGCTATTATCAGTTCTCTCAAGAGATGTTCGGTCGGGTTCAAGTCCGGGCTCTTGCTGGGCCACTCAAGGACAATCAGAGACTTGTCCCGAAGCCACTCCTGTGTTGTCTTGGCTGTGTGCTTAGGGATGTTGTCCTGTTGGAAGGTGAACTTTCTTCCCAGTCTGAAGTCCTGAGAGCTCTGGAGCAGGTTTTCATCAACGATCTCTCTGTACTATACTCTGTTCATCTTTCCCTCGATCCTGACTAGTCTCCCAGTCCCTGTCGCTGAAAAACATGCCCACAGCATGATGCTGCCACCACCATGCTTCACCGTAGGGATGGTGCCAGGTTTCCTCCAGACATGACGCTTGGCATTCAGGCCAAAGAGTTCAATCTTGGTTTCATCAGACCAGACAATCTTGTTTCTCATGGTCTGAGAATCTTCAGGTGCCTTTTGACAAACTCCAAGCGGGCTGTCGTGTGCCTTTTACTGAGGAGACGCTTCCGTCTGGTCACCATAAAGGCCTGATTGGTGGAGTGCTGCAGAGATGGTTACCCTTCTGGAAGGTTCTCCCATCTCCACAAATAAACTCTAGAGCTCTGTCAGAGTGACCATAAGGTTCTTGGTCACCTCCCTTCTCCCCCAAATGCTCAGTTTGGCCTTGGCGGACAGCTCTAGGAAGATTCTTGGTGGTTCCAAACTTCTTCCATTTAATAATGATGGAGGCTGCTGTGTTCTTGGGGACCTTCAATGCTGCAGACATTTTTTGGTACCCTTCCCCAGATCTGTGCCTCGACACAATCCTGTCTCGGAGCTCTACGGACAATTCCTTCAACCTCATGGCTTGGTTTTTGCTCTGACATGCACTGTCAACTGTGCGACCTTACATTGACAGGTGTGTGCCTTTCCAAATCATGTCCAATCAATTGAATTTACCACAGGTGGACTCTCAAGGATGATAAATGGAAACAGGATGCATCTGAGCTCAATTTCGAGTTTCATAGCATAGGGGTCTGAATACTTACAGTATCTAAGTAAGTTATTTCTCTTTTTTATTGTTAATAAATTTGCAAAAATATGAGAAAATCTGTTTTCGCTTTGACATTACGGGGTGTTGTGTGTAGTTTTCTGAGGATTTTTTATTTATTTAATCCATTACAGAATAAGGCTGTAACGTAACCAAATGTGGAAAAAGTTAAGGGGTCTGAATACTTTCCGAAGGCACTTAATAATCCTATTTAAAATAAACAATCTCAGTCCTCTTTAAAGTTAACTCTGGGGCAAAAAAGCAAAAGAACTCGGTTCTCTTTGTATTCACACTGCCCTTGCCTTTGAATAAGGACTCAACTCTTTTACCAGTTCATTTAACCTTTTTATTGGACCGAGTCCTCTTTGCATTCACATCGCTATGTTTAGTAAAAGGAACCTAGATCTTTTTCCAACATTCACTCAATGCACTCTGGGTTTTTACAAAGTGCAGGACAAGTCATTCCATCAGAATGTTTTAGACGGACAGACAGACAGACAGACAGACAGACAGACAGACAGACAGACAGACAGACAGACAGACAGACAGACAGACACTTATATTTTGGAAGCTTATAGATTAGATTACATTTAGTTAAAATATGAGACATAATTATTGTAATCAGAAGATACTATTAACATTAGTATATTATTGGTGACAGAATAAATAGCAGAAGAATAACAGCAGATTAAAATAATTCTGTAATTGAAAATTGTACACCCAATTGAAAAATGTAGGCTGCTACCCAATGTTGTGATTCTCAACAATTATATTGTCTTCTCACTACAAACCAACCTGGGGAGATTTGTGTTCACATTGCCCTAACAAAGGGAACCAGACCGTGGAATTCAAGCTAACCGAACTCAGGCCACCTCTTGAGATGGTGTCAGTTCGGTTTGCTTCGGGGGCTCTTTGAGAGGTCTGACTTCCATTGGAGTGTTCACATTGCACACAAAGAAAATCAACAAACCGCACTGAGTTTACAAAAATTGTCACCAATTGTGAAAACACCCTTAGCAAAAAATGTGCAATCTAGAACCTAAAACGGTTCTTCCTTTTACGGTCCCCATAGGATAATTCTGTGAAGAACCCTTTTTGGTTCCAGGTAGAACCCTTTTGGGTTCCATGTTCTATATGGAACTGAAATGGGTGCTACCCGGAACCAAAAAGGGTTCTCCTATGGGAACAGTCGAAGAACCTATTTGTATCCCTTTTTTCCTAAGAGTGCACTGACCACTGCTGAACGAACTAGTGAAACAACGAGGACTATAAACACAAGACTGTGATGACTACCAACGACCTGTGAGCGAAACCACCGCTGCTAAGACTACAGTTACTGTCCCACAACAGACCTAAATTTCAAATGAGACCCTATCCCCTACATAAAGTCATTATAAAGTTATACTATAGCCTATAGCATCATTCTGCATATTTTAAACAAACCACAACTACTTTAATCTATTTCCAAACTAGGGTACTTCTACTATCACCTGACTGCTGGGTGTGTGTGTGTGTGTGTGTGTGTGTGTGTGTGTGTGTGTGTGTGTGTGTGTGTGTGTGTGTGTGTGTGTGTGTGTGTGTGTGTGTGTGTGTGTGTGTTTCAGGTGGTGTCCTGTGCCAGAAGTATCCCAGAAAGCACAGCGTCATGATGAACTTCCTGTCCAACATGCTCCGAGATGACGTAAGTGCCCCCCCCCCCCCCCATCCCGACATAGAGAGACATTTGGAACACAGCCCAACTTATCAATAGGTGATAGACTCCTGATCGATGGGTTGTATTAAAGGACCTACAACTACAGGTAGAGGAGTGGAGAACGGAAAAAAAATCCATTGAAATAAATTGAAATTAAAACTCAAATAAATAAAGACTATTTCATGCAGATCTACTGTGTGTGTGTGTGTGTGTGTGTGTGTGTGTGTGTGTGTGTGTGTGTGTGTGTGTGTGTGTGTGTGTGTGTGTGTGTGTGTGTGTGTGTGTGTGTTTCAGGTGGTGTCCTGTGCCAGAAGTATCCCAGAAAGTGTGTGTGTGTGTAATCTCTTAGAAGACACTTATTTGATGAAGGAGGGAAAGAATATCCTGCTTTAGGAGAGAAGATGAGAGGAACAGAAAATGACTCAACGGTTTCACCACTATCTCACTGAAACGCTCCCATCAGCCAGGAACTCCTAGGAGACACACACTCACACACACACTCACACACACACACACACACGCAAACACACACACACACACACACAAACACATGCTGGGAAAGTAATTCTACTTGGTTCTGGTAAAAGTTCTGGTAAAAGACTGAGACAAATCTGACAGTTGATGTATTTAATACAAACGACACGCATCATAATAATACCTATGATTTACCTATGAAATAATACTTAGTGGTGGGATGTCTCAGTGTTCAGAGTTTAGGGAATGAGTATGGAGAGACAACTATATGTATGTACAATGTTTACACCCAAACTATAAACCAGTGTTTCCCAATCCTGGTCCTGGGGACCAAAAAGGTGACTTTTTATTTATTTTTTTTCCCCCCTAGTACTACACACCTGATTAACTAAAGATGATTAGTTGATTAGTTGAAGAAACCTCTTTGGGTCCCAAGGACTGGGGATTAAATAACACCTTCTTCAACAAACATAGAGCCGTATTGACAGGGACACAACATCGACAATGATAACGAACAATGGATAATGATCAATGATCAAGGATAATGGTCAGGAAATAAAAATCACATAAAAATTATATGACATCAGAGAAAAAAAAAATCGACAAAAGAAACAAAGAAAATAAAAATACAACAGAGAACAGCAGCAAACCAAGACATTAGATGAAAGAGACAAGAGGCAAAGAAAGAGAAAGAGAGAGAATATATACTACAGTACCCGTCAAAAGTTTGGACACACCTACTCATTCAAGAGTTTTTCTTTATGTTTTTTATCATCTTGTCATTTCCTTTTCAGCCAACAAGTTCTCAGCATATGTGGGAAGTCCTTCAAGACTGTTCAAAAAGCATTCCAGGTGACTTCCTCTTGAAGCTGGTTGAGAGAATGCCAAAAGTGTGCAAAGCTGTCATCAAGGCAAAGGGTGGCTACTTTGAAGAATCTCAAATACATTTTGATTTGTTTAACATTTTTTTGGTTACTACATGATTCCATATGTGTTATTTCACAGTTTTAATGTCTTCACTAGTATTCTACAATGTAGAAAATAGTAAAAATCAAGAAAAACCCTTGAATGAGTAGGTGTGTCCAAAGTTTTGACTGGTACTGTAAATTCTCTCTCTCTCTCTCTCTCTCTCTCTCTCTCTCTCTCTCTCTCTCCCTCGCTCTCTCCTCTCCTTTCTCTCTCTCTCTCTCTCTCTCTCTCTCTCTCTCTCGGAGGGAGAGATTGTGTCTGGTTGGCTGTTTCTCTTATTGCTTCAGTAAAAGACATACAACAACATCTACTGTGATGCATTGTGGGTGAAGACATGTACACAAAGTAACAGATGCAAGAACAACAAGAACACACACAATGTGCAGGTGGATTTGAGTTACGCACCTGGCTACGCACCTGGCTACGCACCTGGCTACGCACCTGGTTACGCACCTGGTTACGCACCTGGTTACGCACCTGTACAGATGTAAATAACCAAACAGAGAATGAGAGGAGGATGCAACTCAATGGATGGTGTTCTAGGTGATGAGACACTGACACATGACTGAGGAGAGACTGAAGAATGGACAGAGAGAGAGAGAGAGAGGAGGATGAGAGAGAGGAAGATGAGAGAGTGAGATACTGCGATACAATGACATTCCAACTCACTCACACACACACACACACACACACACACACACACACACACACACACACACACACACACACACACACACACACACACACACACACACACACACACACACACACACACACACACACACACACACACACACATACACACACACACACACACACACACACACACACACACACACATACACACACACGTAAACTAAAGTGTATTTTCCCTCTCAGTCCAGAAGGAAAGCAGTTCTGAGTAGAAGAGAACAGAAGAAACCAGTATTGTAGTGTAAAGAAAACCCAGTCTTGTAGTTTAGAGAGCAACGTTCAGCTCTGAGAGGATTAAAAACAAATCACACTGGTTTAACCAGCAGCCGCAAGAATATGTTACAGTGTGTGTGTGTGACACAGAGAGAACCAACAGCCAATATCCTGTGAGCCAGAGAGAACGAGGGGGAGAGAAAGATAGGTGAAAAGGTGTAGGAGAGAAAGAGAGGGAGGGGAGACATGGGGAGAAAGATAGTGGGAGAGATTGGGGGTAAAGAGAGAGAAAAGAGGGATGGAAAAGAGGTGGGGAGAGATGGAGAGAAGTGGAGAGGGGAGAGGGGAGAGGGGAGAGAAGTGGAGAGGGGAGAGAAATGGAGAGGGGAGAGGGGAGAGAAGTGGAGAGGGGGAAGATGGAGAGAAGTGGAGAGGAGAGGGAGAGAACTCTACTGTACTGAACCATACTGCTGTACTGAACCATACTGCTGTACTGAACCATACTGCTGTACTGAACCATACTACTGTACTGAACCATACTGCTGTACTGAACCATACTACTGTACTGAACCATACTGCTGTACTGAACCATACTACTGTACTGTACTGAACCATACTGCTGTACTGAACCATACTACTGTACTGTACTGAACCATACTGCTGTACTGAACCATGCTACTGTACTGAACCATACTGCTGTATTGTACTGAACCATACTGCTGTATTGAACCATACTGCTGTACTGTATTGAACCATACTGCTGTACTGTATTGAACCATACTGCTGTAGTGAACCATACTGCTGTATTGAACCATACTGCTGTACTGTATTGAACCATACTGCTGTACTGAACCATACTGCTGTACTGAACCATACTGCTGTATTGAACCATACTGCTGTACTGTATTGAACCATACTGCTGTACTGAACCATACTGCTGTACTGAACCATACTGCTGTACTGAACCATACTGCTGTACTGTACCATACTGCTGTACTGAACCATACTGCTGTACTGTACTCTACATGTAACCTACATAACCAAGTAGCTCCAAGGCTCCATAATAAACGACTAGACCATGTAGGCTACACACAGTATAATCCATTACTGAGTGGCTGGAAGGGAAAAGCCATTAGTCTGAAAGTGATCCTGCATGATGTGAGCGGGTCATACGGTTTACCAGTGGACATGGCAGTATACTACTGTTAAGGGCTAGAGTGTGTGCATGTGTGGGTGGGTACTGTTCTCTCTCTCAGCTTTTAGAGACAGAGAGAGAACTACTAAAAATACACCTTGTCTGTACCCAGGAACGCACTGAACTCTATATACTGTAGTTCTCTATATATAAATAAATAAATGAGAGAGAGAGAGAGAGAGAGAGAGAGAGAGAGAGAGAGAGAGAGAGAGAGAGAGAGAGAGAGAGAGAGAGAGAGAGAGAGAGAGAGAGAGAGAGAGGTGGGCTATAATAATCTGTGACCCTCCATTCCTCAGCACAGCTATGCTCCCAAGGCTTACAGGGTGTCACAGCAACACAAAGGCAGCTGAATAATAATCTCCAGCCCAGAAATACACTCCAACTCTCCTGATTCACTAAGCCTGAACATTTGAATAAGTGATATTACGAGGCCAAATCAGAACACCCAGAGAGATAGAAATAGTTGTAGCAACTTGCTCTCGCTAGTGCTTGTCTGATGAGTCCTGCTAGGTTACTCAGTAGAACAGACAGTCAGTGTCTCAATAGTCTAGAGTGGTTTCCACTCCTTGTCTCCTTTCGTTCATCTCTCCTTCACCTGCACTGATCTGGAAATACTTGCTGACCAATTGTAGTCTGGAAAATAACTGGCTGACCAATGCGGATTCATCTTCTTTACTCATTGAAAAAAAAGTACTATGGAGTCCTAACTGACTATCCAATAGGATACTCAGTTATTCCCTGGTCGGCTGATCATTGACTGACCACAGCGTAAGAGAGAGAGAGAGAGAGAGAGAGAGAGAGAGAGAGAGAGAGAGAGAGAGAGAGAGAGAGAGAGAGAGAGAGAGAGAGCGAGAGAGAGAGAGGGGGGTGAGAGAGTACAGCTGTTAGCTGCTGGAACATTCATTAAAGGTCAGAGGGCTCTACATTCAGTAAAGGTCAGAGGGGCTGTGAGACAGCGTTTAGGGCTCTACATTCAGTAAAGGTCAGAGGGGCTGTGAGACAGCATTTAGGGCTCTACATTCAGTAAAGGTCAGAGGGGCTGTGAGACAGCATTTAGGGCTCTACATTCAGTAAAGGTCAGAGGGGCTGTGAGACAGCGTTTAGGGCTCTACATTCAGTAAAGGTCAGAGGGGCTGTGAGACAGCGTTTAGGGCTCTACATTCAGTAAAGGTCAGAGGGGCTGTGAGACAGCGTTTAGGGCTCTACATTCAGTAAAGGTCAGAGGGGCTGTGAGACAGCATTTAGGGCTCTACATTCAGTAAAGGTCAGAGGGGCTGTGAGACAGCATTTAGGGCTCTACATTCAGTAAAGGTCAGAGGGGCTGTGAGACAGCGTTTAGGGCTCTACATTCAGTAAAGGTCAGAGGGGCTGTGAGACAGTGTTTAGGGCTCTACATTCAGTAAAGGTCAGAGGGGCTGTGAGACAGCGTTTAGGGCTCTACATTCAGTAAAGGTCAGAGGGGCTGTGAGACAGCATTTAGGGCTCTACATTCAGTAAAGGTCAGAGGGGCTGTGAGACAGCATTTAGGGCTCTACATTCAGTAAAGGTCAGAGGGGCTGTGAGACAGTGTTTAGGGCTCTACATTCAGTAAAGGTCAGAGGGGCTGTGAGACAGCGTTTAGGGCTCTACATTCAGTAAAGGTCAGAGGGGCTATGAGACAGCATTTAGGGCTCTACATTCAGTAAAGGTCAGAGGGGCTGTGAGACAGCGTTTAGGGCTCTACATTCAGTAAAGGTCAGAGGGGCTGTGAGACAGCGTTTAGGGCTCTACATTCAGTAAAGGTCAGAGGGGCTGTGAGACAGTGTTTAGGGCTCTACATTCAGTAAAGGTCAGAGGGGCTGTGAGACAGCGTTTAGGGCTCTACATTCAGTAAAGGTCAGAGGGGCTGTGAGACAGCGTTTAGGGCTCTACATTCAGTAAAGGTCAGAGGGGCTATGAGACAGCATTTAGGGCTCTACATTCAGTAAAGGTCAGAGGGGCTGTGAGACAGTGTTTAGGGCTCTACATTCAGTAAAGGTCAGAGGGGCTGTGAGACAGTGTTTAGGGCTCTACATTCAGTAAAGGTCAGAGGGGCTGTGAGACAGTGTTTAGGGCTCTACATTCAGTAAAGGTCAGAGGGGCTGTGAGACAGCGTTCAGGGCTCTACATTCAGTAAAGGTCAGAGGGGCTGTGAGACAGTGTTTAGGGCTCTACATTCAGTAAAGGTCAGAGGGGCTGTGAGAACGTTTAGGGCTCTACATTCAGTAAAGGTCAGAGGGGCTGTGAGACAGCGTTTAGGGCTCTACATTCAGTAAAGGTCAGAGGGGCTGTGAGACAGCGTTCAGGGCTCTACATTCAGTAAAGGTCAGAGGGGCTGTGAGACAGTGTTTAGGGCTCTACATTCAGTAAAGGTCAGAGGGGCTGTGAGAACGTTTAGGGCTCTACATTCAGTAAAGGTCAGAGGGGCTGTGAGACAGCGTTTAGGGCTCTACATTCAGTAAAGGTCAGAGGGGCTGTGAGAACGTTTAAGGCTCTACATTCAGTAAAGGTCAGAGGGGCTGTGAGACAGCATTTAGGGCTCTACATTCAGTAAAGGTCAGAGGGGCTGTGAGACAGCATTTAGGGCTCTACATTCAGTAAAGGTCAGAGGGGCTGTGAGACAGCATTTAGGGCTCTACATTCAGTAAAGGTCAGAGGGGCTGTGAGACAGTGTTTAGGGCTCTACATTCAGTAAAGGTCAGAGGGGCTGTGAGACAGCGTTTAGGGCTCTACATTCAGTAAAGGTCAGAGGGGCTGTGAGAACGTTTAGGGCTCTACATTCAGTAAAGGTCAGAGGGGCTGTGAGACAGCGTTTAGGGCTCTACATTCAGTAAAGGTCAGAGGGGCTGTGAGAACGTTTAAGGCTCTACATTCAGTAAAGGTCAGAGGGGCTGTGAGACAGCATTTAGGGCTCTACATTCAGTAAAGGTCAGAGGGGCTGTGAGACAGCATTTAGGGCTCTACATTCAGTAAAGGTCAGAGGGGCTGTGAGACAGCATTTAGGGCTCTACATTCAGTAAAGGTCAGAGCGGCTATGAGACAGCGTTTAGGGCTCTACATTCAGTAAAGGTCAGAGGGGCTGTGAGACAGTGTTTAGGGCTCTACATTCAGTAAAGGTCAGAGGGGCTGTGAGACAGCGTTTAGGGCTCTACATTCAGTAAAGGTCAGAGGGGCTGTGAGACAGTGTTTAGGGCTCTACATTCAGTAAAGGTCAGAGGGGCAGTGAGACAGCATTTAGGGCTCTACATTCAGTAAAGGTCAGAGGGGCTGTGAGACAGCGTTTAGGGCTCTACATTCAGTAAAGGTCAGAGGGGCAGTGAGACAGCGTTTAGGGCTCTACATTCAGTAAAGGTCAGAGGGGCTGTGAGACAGCATTTAGGGCTCTACATTCATGCTACAGCATATGTGTGTGTGTGTTTCTCTGGAGAGGAGAGGAGAAGAAAGGAGGAAAGAGGATGAGGGGAGAGGAGAGGAGAGTGGGTCATCCTAATCAATAATCAACTAATTGTTTAGAAGGCTTGAGGGTCAAATTCCACGATCGATTAGTCATGCCTGACCATATCAATCAAACTCTGCACGTCACGTCACGTCACACACACACACACACACACACACACACACACACACACACACACACACACACACACACACACACACACACACACACACACACACACACACACACACACACACACACACAGGAAAGCTCTGCAGTGAGAGAGGTAGGCCTGGGATTGAGGACAGCATTAAAACCTCATTAGTATCTGAATTACCATCACAGCCATCTTCTCTCATCTCTTAGAGAAACACATTTGGCCGGATCCAAAATAGCACCCGGACATAGTGCCCTATGTAGGGAAAAGGTTGCGAATTGTGGACGCAGTCATTCTTCCACTTGAGTTGCATGCTCCCGTTACAGCACATTCTAATACAGTATCAGTGGCTAGCTTTAAGCTACAGTCAAAATACATTATCAGTGGCTAGATGACACATGGCACCCTATTCCCTAAATAGTGCACTACCTTTCGGTCACTATCTGGCTATACGGGAAGTATCTAAAGGAGATAAGTGACTGACAGTACTGCACTATGTAAGGAGTGAGGTGTCACACTACCGAAAGGCAGAAACCTCTCCATCAGATCTCCACAACGTCAAGAGACTACTGACAAACCATCAACACGGGAAGAAATACTGACAAACCATCAACACGGGAAGAAACAGTCAAGGAAATATCAGTAAGGAACTAATATCATCGGAATTGTAACGTGAGCCAGGGAATTTCCAGAATTCCTGAAGCAGCAGCGTGACAGGTCAAAGGGTCGGACCCTTCTGAAACTCTAAGGATTGTGGGATTTGTAGTTTCTCCATTCTCTAGTGACTCTAGGCTGTAGACTGGGCCTTGTTGTTTTCCTGAGAACATAGAAGGAGTGTGTTATAGAGAATGGGGGGGTCTGTCTGTCTGTCTTTCTGTCTGTGTGTCTATCTGTGCGTGTGCGTTGTCTTACCCTGCGTGGTCTGAGGTCTGAAGCAGGGCCGGAAGGGGAGGGGCTTGGAGATTTCCCCGAGCCAGGAGTGGACAGCTGACTGGTCGGATTCCCGTTCACTAGAGAGAGAGAGAGAGAGAGAGAGAGAGAGAGAGAGAGAGAGAGAGAGAGAGAGAGAGAGAGACAAAGAGAGAGAGAAAGAGAGAGAGAAAGAGAGAGAGAGAGAAAGAAAGAGACAAAGAGAGAGAGAGAGAGAGAGAGAGAGAGAGAGAGAGAGAGAGAGAGAGAGAGAGAGAGAGAGAGAGAGAGAGAGAGAGAGAGAGAGAGAGAGAGAGACAGAGAGAGAGAGAGAGAGACAGAGAGAGAGAGAGAGAGAGAGAGAGAGAGAGAGAGAGAGACAGAGAGAGAGAGAGAGACAGAGAGAGAGAGAGAGAGAGAGAGAGAGAGAGAGAGAGAGAGAGAGAGAGAGAGAGAGAGAAATGGAAAGTAGTTGAACAAGAGAAGGGTGTAAAACAGAGAGGATGGAGTGAGAGAAGTGGGTAGCAGGAATACATAGAGAGAAAGAAGAGAGAGAGAGAGACAGAGAGAGAGAGAGAGAGAGAGAGAGAGAGAGAGAGAGAGAGAGAGAGAGAGAGAGAGAGAGAGAGAGAGAGAGAGAGAGAGAGAGAGAGAGAAATGGAAAGTAGTTGAACAAGAGAAGGGTGTAAAACAGAGAGGATGGAGTGAGAGAAGTGGGTAGCAGGAATACATAGAGAGAAAGAAGAGAGGAGAGAGACAGAAATCAAGTCAGAGAGTGAATTAATCAAGTTTAATAAAGCAGCAGTATATTCTCCTCTATTTGTGTCTGTCTCAGAACAACTTACTCCCTCTCCCTTCATATCCATATAAATGAGAAGAGGAGGAGGAGGAGGAGAGGTGGTGGACAAGAGGAGGAAGAGAAACCCACAAAACTGATCCTTCATTCAGTCCAAAATAAACCCAGCTTGTGTCAATACAACTTGTTTTACTAGACCACCTCACACTTACCTGCCTTGTGTCAACGAATAGGAAGTTCACAACGATGGTGTAATATAACTGGCACTGTAACAGTATCAGAGCTGCCGTAAAACATGTGGCGAGACAGCCACAGTTCTTTTCAATCTGCCGCCGTCACTTTCAAAGCAGAAGAAGTGAACCACGTTTACCAGACATATGCATTAGTCCACGTCATAGAAAAGCTTTGAAAAAAAAAACGTTTTGGCAACGTAAAAGAAAGCAGGCGTTTCTTATTGGAAAGTTGTCATATGTACTGCCGCAAATTTCAGCCCGTTTGCCTCGGTTTTGTTTAGTGAATACAACCCTGTCCCCAATGGAGGCTGGTGGGAGTTGCTATAGGAGGACGGGCTTATTGGAATCGCAGGAATGGAATTAATGGAACGGAGTCAAACAGGTTTCTAATATTTTCTGGGATTCCTGAGGAAGCATCCAATAATCCGGAGGGGGCGATCAGAGAGTTCATGCTATCCGCCTTGAAACTTCCTAGAGATTGTAAACAAAGTAGCTTTCCACCGAGTACACAGACTTGGAGCTCAGAGCGACAAGACCAAGGGTCGCCGACCGATCATCACAAAATGTGAACACTACCTGTCACTTCGGCGGTCGCCGTCACCGGCCT
This sequence comes from Salvelinus namaycush, assembly GCF_016432855.1. Taxonomy (NCBI): domain Eukaryota; kingdom Metazoa; phylum Chordata; class Actinopteri; order Salmoniformes; family Salmonidae; genus Salvelinus; species Salvelinus namaycush. Next base: position 39,464,050 of record NC_052332.1, on the reverse strand, counting down.
TCTATCCATCGCCGATCCACTTTTCATTTTCCATTTGTTTTGTCTTTGTCTTACACACCTGGTGTCAATTCCCCAATTACTTGTTCATTATTTAACCCTCTGTTCCCCCATGTTTGTTTGTGAGTGATTGTTTGTTGTATTGTGGTCCGTTATTGTGGCCTTTGGATTTATTGACGTGTATTGTGATTATTGTTGAGTATAATTACTATATTACTCATATCTGCTGTCCTGCGCCTGACTCATCCACACCAGCTACACACAGACACATTACACTAGGAGCTGATCAAAAGCAGGGGAAGGGAGCTTAAAGGGACCAAATTCAGTCTCAATTACCAATTTCCAAGGGAGATAAACAAACATCGTAAGAGATTGCATCCGGTACAGAGGCAACAAAGGGAGAAGGGTAAGCGTGCCTTTCTCATTGTGGACAAACTCTTTATAGATGGACAGCTATTCCGAGACAGCTCCATAACACCGTGGCTGCACTAAATTCTACAGGGACTTCAGGTTACGAATTTTTTTAATAATATGGCAACTGTAAAAATATCTTAACACTATGAAGTTGATATGAACATACACACACTCAATTACATGCTCGCGTACACAAATGGACTTACACACACACACACACACACACACACACACACACACACACACACACACACACACACACACACACACACACACACACACACACACACACACACACACACACACACACACACACACACACACACACACACACACACACACACACACTTGTTCTCTCTCTCGCTCTCTCTTCTCTCTCTCTTTTCTCTCCCTCTCTCTCTATTGTCGAGAACTTTTCTATAATTTAATATGTTTTTTGTTTGTCTATCTTTTTCATGTCTTCATCTACATGTGTTTCTATGTTTACAACAACAAGATATCAGAACAGGGCCATTGGGGAATAATAACATATTGTACGGAATACATTTCTTCTGTAGTGAAGCCGTCTCTTAAGTAATGCAAGGTCTCTTTCATGATCATGTGAAATGTCAATTGCTATGGAAATGCTGGGATGTGTTATTATTATTAAGGTTATTATTAACCTAGCCAATTATAGCCTTACTCTTATCCAGACATACACACTCTCACTAACTCACATCCAATATCATACACATCAACCTACTCCAATTTACTACACACATCATTTCTTGTCTCAATGTTCTAACGTCTGTGGCATTGGCTCACAGGCAAAGAGGCAAGGGAATAAAATAAATATTGCTAGAACCTGTTTCTTGAATTCTAAATATCAGACAATTGAAAGCTCTAATTTTGACCTTCGTAATACCTCTCTTTGCAGTGACTTTACAAGCACTAATTATGGTCAATTTAGACTGAGAATAGTATCTAGTTATAGTAAGGGGCGAAATAACTGTAGCCAGTTATAATTGTAACGGTTTAGCAGATTATAAAAAAAGGAGATTAGTCTTTACGTGGCTAAAAGAAAAGGTATATAACATCTACTGTTTACAGGAAACGTAATACATCATTAGATGAAGTTCCGTGGAAAAAGGAATGAGGTGGTGAAATAAATTTCTGTCATGGACGAAGGAACTCAAAAAGGTGTGATGATATTAATTAACAAAAATTGCGATCTGAATGTGCAAATAGTCAAGAATGATTCTCAAGGAAGGTGGATCTTTTTGAATATGAAAGTGGATGAAAAAGAGACTTGGCTCATTAATCCATATGGTCTAAATCAGGATGATCCATACTTCTTCAAAAACATTTATACCAATTTATTGAACTTACAGGCAACAAATGATCAAATCATTATGGTAGGAGACTATAACACAGTGTTAAGTACCTCAATGTAAAGGTAATCACTCTACAAACTATCATCACCATGCCCTTAAGGAATTCACAAATATTATGGACACATTAGAAATAGTGGATATTTAGAGACTGAAAACCCCAGATGTAGTGAGATATACATGGAGGAGACTTAATCAAGCTAGTCGTCTTGACTACTTTCTTGTCTCTTTCTCTCTTGCATCAAAGGTTTAAAAAGGTTTTAATAGGAGACAGAATGCGATCGGATCATCAGCTAATTGGCCTTCACATAATTCTTATTAAATTTCCACGTGAACGGGGATATTGGAAATGTAATCAAAGTTGACTGGAGGACAATTTATTTTTTACTAAAACAAAATTATTTATAACTGAATTCTTCCAGTATAATATAGGTTCAGCAAACCCCCTTAATGTTTGGGATACCTTTAAACGTACCTTTAGAGGTCATTAATTCAATATTCATCAATAATTTAAAAAAAGCAGTTTCTGTCTAAAGAAACAAGACTAACAAGGGAAGTCCATGAACTAATAGTACAGGTAGATAGCAATAAAAACGATACTACAGAGATACAAAATAAGTTACAGGAAAAACTAAAAGAACTGGAGGAAATTATTCAAGAACTATCTAATATAATATATTACAAAAATAAAGCTAACTGGATGGAATATGGAGAAAAATGCACCAGATTCTTCCTGAATCTCCAACACAGGAACACTAACAAAAATATATTGGAGAAACTCGTTACTGAAGACGGAGTCATCTATGATTCTCCGAATTATATTTTAAAAGAGGAAGCTAAATATTTTAAGCAGATGTTCTCTTTTCCGTCTCATCCTCACCCACTGAATAAAGATTACTGTAAGGAATTCTTTCCAAATAGTAAATCAAATGGAAAATTAACAAATGTACAGTACAGAAAGATCAGTGCGAAGATCAAATTACAGAGAAATAACTTTTTGAGGCTATTAAATCCTTTCAGTCTGGAAAAACCCCAGGGCTTGATGGCATACCGGTAGAGGTATATCAAGCCTTTTTTGATATACTCAAAGCTCCATTGTTATCTTGTTTTAACTACTTCTATAGAAATGGTAGTCTGTCAGGTACTCAGCAGGTAGGTCTGATTTCAATATTATTAAAACAAGACCCAGATGGCAAATATAAAGACCCAGTCTATCTAAAAAACTGGAGGCCCCTTACACTTCAATGTTGTGATGCAAAAATACTAGCGAAATGCATAGCACTCAGAATTAAAAGGGTTTTACCAGGTATTGTTCATCGTGATCAGACAGGTTTTTTACATGGATGATACATTGCAGATAATATATGACAACTACTAGAAATAACAGAACATCATGGTACAGCTAAGAAGCCAGGCCTGGTATTTATAGCGGATTTTGAAAAGGCATTTGATAAAGAAAGACTGGATTTTATTTATAAATGCCTGGATTTTTTCAATGATTTTTCAGTGCTTCGCTTATAAAATGGGTAAAAGTAAAGTATAACAACCCCAGGTGTAAAATAGTACACAGCGGCTACTTCTCAGAGAGTTCTGAAATGACAAGAGGAGTTAAACAAGGGTGTCCACTGTCACCATATCTATTCGTTAATGCCATCAAAATGCTAGCTATTAAAATCAGATCAAATAACAACATTAGAGGATTAGAAATCCAAAGCTTAAAAACAAAGGTGTCCATGTATGCCGATGACTCATGTTTTCTATTAAGTCCGCATGCTGTATCCCTGCAATGTCTCATTGAAGATCTAGATAACTTTTCTGGACTAAAACCTAATTATGATAGGTGTACAATATTATGTATTGGATCTTTAAAAAAAATAGAACTTTTACATTACCTTGCAGTTTATCTATAAAAATGGGCTGGCGGTAAAGTAGCCATACTTGGTATTCATATCACAAAAGATATAAATGAGCACTCCACAATAAATTTCAATAGAAAACTTATAAAAATAGACAATATCCTGCAACCATGGATAGGTAAAAATTGCCCTGATTAACTCCTTAGTCATATCTCAGTTTAATCACTTACTTATGACACTGCCTACTCCTGATTTACATTTTCAAATCATATGAGCTAAAACATATTTTGCTTTATCAAGGTTGCTAAACCAGACACAATAAAGCGTGCCTGTCAATACAATGAATATGATTTGGGTGGGTTAAGATTATTAAATATAAAATCACTAAACCTCTCTCTAAAAGCTTCACTTATTCAAAAGTTTTACTTGAACCCTAAATGGTTCTCAAGTAGATTACTAAGAAAAGCTCACCCATTGTTTAAAAATGGCCTTTAAGCCTTTGTGCAGGTTGCCATGACTCATTTTCGATTAATTGAAAATGATACGTTTTTCAAAGTATCTCTCTTTTTCAAACAAGCATTGCGGACCTGGCTACAATTTCAATTTCATCCCCCTGAAAAGATAGAACAAATATCATAACTAATATTATGGCTGAATTCAAATGTGATGGTTGATAAAATACCTGTATTTATAGGAAAGATATTTGAAAATGGTATTTTGTTCTTAAATTATATTGTAAATTGTAATGGTAGAGTTATGTTCTTCACGGAGTTATCAGGATTGTATGGGAAGGTCTGCTCAATCCAAGAGTACAACCAATTATGATTACAGCATTACCCCCAAAATGGAGGAGGCAGGTGGCAGCGGGAGGAGGTAGGGAACTGGTCTGTCT